>NC_056743.1:147980947-148008484 GCF_019279795.1 Protopterus annectens | reverse complement strand
ATTTGTTAACAATTGATGAAGAGAACATTGAGGGAGAGAGAAGCATTTTTGTCTATTTCATTTATTTAACAAGGTTAGCCTTGCAGAGCAGCTCTAGGGTGTAAATGGGAGAATGAGTACAGACAAATAGTAACAATATAACAACTTTTGTTACCATGTTGCACATTTGTATTTGAGGGAGAAAAAGTAAAAAACAAACCTTCATTAGTTCTGAAGAAAAATGCTTAACTGAACATAGTGCTTTGGCAATATGGTATCAGTGTGTTATTTTTTATTAGTTTTCCCAGCTTACAAGTATTTTACATTTGCTAAACAACTTTACAGATGTTTAAAATGGTACTCCTATTATGTGGCATAATTATTTATAGGACATTGACTTGTACCGTAACACTAGCCTTTACAAGGAAAACGTATACTTTTGAGTAGCTCATTAAATAAGACACTGAGCTGTCACTTAGCATGCTTGATGTAATCAAATTTACATTTGCTTTAATGGTTTGAGAGCTACCACAGACAGCAGCTTTTCCTTTATATGTTGGCTTGAGAAGTGATAATGAAAGAGACTTTTTCTCTTTAGCAGGCGAATTAGCAAAGTTAACTTTTTGGGGGTATACCATTCCAGATATCTGCCTCTCAAGCTGATTTTTTGAATGCTGTGTGTTAAGGTATCTAGCGGAGTATATTTTCATATCTTTCTTGTTTTAGTTTTCTGTCTCACCATTCACTGCAGAATGCAAATCTATAGGTATGTTAGAAGGAGGACAACTGCAGTAGTTTACATTCATCCTTTTGGGGCTGATGGCAAATCTAAAAAGAACCCTGTAGTAGTCAAGCCCTCAATTCACATGTGGTTCTTGGTTAATGACTTCATTTTGACAATGGAAGACACAGCCTAGTTTGCTGTATGGGAACTAGCTAACAAACCGTGTAGACTAGGTGGAGGAGGACTCATTTGTGTTCAGTGGTTGGCACTGTAATGAAGAAAACTATACACGAGGAACAAATATGGAAACCACTATGTATTCCTTTGTAGTAGTTGTGAAAAGCTAGTTATCTTGGTAGCAGAAGATCAGTATACCCTCCTGAAGAATGTCTCCCATTATAAAAAGGAGGCCTTGTTAACTCAAGGGAATATTGGCAGAAAGAAAGGGACACTCACCACTGTATTAAGGCCAGTGCTGTTGGCAGAGAGAGTAGTAAAGTGTTGACTGTGGCCCAGGTGACTCAACTCTGACTAGGGTCTCTGGTAGAAAAGATAGGCAAGAGGGATGGACATAGGCAGCCATACACACACTCTGCTCCTGTTGCTGAGAAGGGTGTTACCAACCCATAGGCCATCGCTCTGTTATTAGGCTCAACACCCATAAGTAACCACCATGACAGCAAGTTTTCTGAAGTGCATACTCCCAAGGCGAGCGCTTTGTGAGCTGCAGCAGTGATGAAATTTCTACTTTCCCCTTCCGGGATTGGGGTTAGGCTATCCAAGTAATGCTTGCATTGCCAGGATGCTGGCAATAGCACCAAGCACCCATGTGGCTGTCTGAGGACTGAATGAAGGATTCACTTGTACAACTCTTGCCTCAGATCTGGTTGGACTTCTCAAGAGTGAAGGAAAAAAATAGCAGTGTCTCTTCAGGAGGAGGTAGTCATCAGGGCGGAGGCAAATAACTTCAGAAACAAAAATCAGTAACTGATCTTTCATTACTAGGAAGAAAAGTAATAAAAAGTGGGAAGATAACTGTGACCTATAAAACAGCATGTGGAATACTTTCAGAAGTAAGAATAGGATTGTGGGAAGCAGCATCATCATGAACAGCTGATTGGAAATGCAGTCACTAAGATGGCTCATGTTCATGATGGGAATGGTAGCCTCATTATTTCTGAGGTGCTAAAATTGGTTTACTATGAATTGTGCAATCATAGCAATTTTGAATCCTAAAATAATGTGACCAAAAGGATGCAAGAAGAGAATGACAAGGGCCACATGAGTGAACTATGTTGAATATTGGATCTCCCTGCCTGCATGGACAGAGAAACAAGTGCTAACATAGGCCTAGAAAGGGGGAAGATCTGGGTGTTCACAAATGTGGTCCTCAATATTCTTGCCTTGCAACCTTCCGGACGTTTTTTTATGTTTCATAATTCTTACTATCGTAGATCTGATTGTAAACCCTAAAAACCAACCATGAGGAAAACCTTTTCCTCTATACTGATATGGTTGAGGTTCCAATGTCGCATTGGTCATCTGTGATTACTGAAGGAGAAAGGACCTTCTCATGGTTATTTGGTAGAATCATTTTCCTTAACTCAGTGCATTAACCTTGTACTACTAAATATACTATCAGAGATTTATTTTCAGCATCAGTTTTCCAGGAGCAAGCTGAAATGACTGTCAGTTTGCCACATTTTATTGGTATAAAAGGGGAACAGAGGCAAGGACTCAGAACTTCCTGTGGAGTAGTGGAAGGATTCTAAGACTTTTAGAATGGCACTGTCATGAAACAGGCTGCCGAGCAAAGTACAGACACAAGAGTATGTGATTTTCAATAGTATTCTGTCTGACACTGATTGCATTTACAAAAGCAAAGCTCAGAATGTAATACATATACTGAAGCATTTCACAAGAGTAAATGGGTCATAACCTGTACAGTTTTTTTTTTAAGGCTCAGTCCAAAATCTTGTTGCTACACTGAGTGTTACCTAGTCAAAAAAAAGAAAAAGACACATCAACACAGCAAATTCTTCCCCTAGCACAGTCGCAAGCCAAATACATCCCCAATTCCAATGTTGTATATTTTCAAACACATGTAACTTGTCCTCTTGGTGCGTAAAACACAACTTTTATTAAAACATTAAAACAATAAAATCCATATCTGGTGCCTCAGCCAACTGATTTCTCAAAGTTCTAAGATACAATAGATAAACACTTCAATGCATGTCAATCAACCAATAAAAGACGACTGCTTGTTAACACACAAGCTAAATAGAACAATTTCAATTTAAATGTGCATGACTGTATTAAATATTCACAAGTAAAATTCGCAATTCATAAACAAATAACTTATGACGATATTTCATGACTAGCTCATTATTTAAAGTCCTTGTGTTGAAATAGATCATAAATAAAAATGAACGACACTTTTGGTTAAGTGCCGTTGGGGACACAGAGCTGCACATTCACCCATCTCATACAACAACTGATGGTTAGGGGAACAGTTAGTTACATTGTTTCTGTTTCTAACCACATTACTAGCAGTCCACTGCCTAGATAACTATATAACTATTTCATTAGCTGTTTAAATAGTTGCTACAAAGTAGGAAGTTAGCACTGATGCACGCAGACATAACCATGCGCTTGCATACCTTATCTTCTTACTAGAAAGATTACTCACAAACCATTATTCAAACGACCTTGTCTGGTTTGGTTTTGTAAGTCCTGTAAGCAGTGTAGTCATTTTGCTTTAGTGAGTAATGAAGGACATATTGTCTAAAATGTATGAAGATCTGTCTTCACCACTTTATTGGTTCTCATACTTGACTGTACCTCAGTGGTTTCCATTATGATAGTTGCTGGGAGAATACTTCCATGTTCTACTGTACATCTTAAAAAAGTGCTTGTGACATCCTTAGCTGACAACTTTTTACATGCAACTGTCAGACCCGACCTTGTAAGCCTATTCAGCATTCTTGTGGCATAAATATTTTGTCAAGACTGAGTAGCAGTACTAATGTTATTCAAGTAACCTAGAGAAGAATCTGAAGTCCTCAATATGACATGATCAGTCATGCTCTCAGTGGGGTCTACTACATTTTTCTTTTCTAAGGGCATCTTTGTGGATTCAGAAAGCCACAGTGGAGTGCTATAGACAGAGCTATCCCTTGATACTTTGGTTACGGTATATGTTAACAGCCCTTAGTTAAGTTATAGTCCAGTACCCCACTCCACCCAATTACTGTAGGCTTCATTGCTCCGGTATAGAGAAAGCATGTTAACCTTAGAGATTATTTATCTAGCACAATTCATGGAAAACCAGCCAGTGTTGTTCTTTTTAGGAACCAATCAGAATGCAGTTGGAATTTGTTTGTGTACTCTTTCTTTGAACAATACAATTTTGATTATGTTTCACTTATCATTTAGCTGCTTTGTGATCACATGCTCCTAGCTGAATGCATATATCTGTTTTCCAGTGGACACTCCAGTGTCCAGACTGTGTCTGCAAATACACTTTGTCTGTGTGACCTTGGAGACAATATATTTATAGGATGGGGTATAGGAACAGATCCCTCATTTGTGAAAGGTGCAGGGGAACTTGACCCCCTACCAAAACACTTTATTAAACCTTTGCTAGTGATTGAAAGTTTAGTGCTAGTCAAGTAATTGGCAATGAGCTGTTGAAACTTGAGTTCGAGTTAACAAGTACATTCTGTCATTTTTATTTTATTTGTATGCAAATTATATAGATACTTTCTGCAATTTAATTTTTTTTGCATTCTTCTGTACCTAATTATATGTTTGTATTGTTATTATTACTGTGACTTCACATTATACTTTTCATTATGGAGCTTTCCTCCCTGAGCCTCACCTGAAAATGTTTTCAAAGCCATTGGACTCTTCTGCCAACCAAAATAACAAATAATGACCAAAACTACTGGACTCTTGGAATGTACTCTAGCTTCAGCACAGCCTCTCCTGTAGCGCAAACATTGTGGTCTGTTGAACCAGCTCTGTCGCCATGCTTTGGATATTGATTTATCAATCTTTGTTTTCCAGTGACTACATGATGCTCCTCTATCTGTGTGCATCACAGTATAAACCTCTATACTTCTGTAGCCCTGCCATAATTATATGTCTATGACAGCTTCTCTGACAGTGCTGTGTTATCCTCTGACGGATCAGACTCAATTTCTGCGAAGACATATAGTAAATGTTCCCTTTCCTTATTTTACCCTGAGCCTCTGCAAATAGTAAGGAAACTTCATTTCTAGATCTTGATCATAATAACATGCGGTTATTTGTATTTCTCCTCTTTGAGAATTTGACCATATGATTAGCATCACTTTTCTCTTCAGTGCCAGATGGCCTCGCCCATACAGACTATGATTTATTTTCTTGGATCGTGATCTTCACCACCACCTGCTACTCAGCTGTACAATTCAGTGATAACACAGTACTTGCAGGCTAAATATTTTGTTGATCTTGTGCCAGTTCTGTTGGTTTTCTAAACCACATCTGTAATGTCAAGCAGTGCTCCTCCTTGACCCTCTTCAAAAGGAACCTTGATGATTAGATGGGAGATAGGAAATTCACCCCGGCGATCACATCAGTCGCCCTGCTAGACAGGGGTCCAGGGAAGTAAATATTGTGGGAAGAAATATCCAGAGAATTGTTATGGCTAGGCTTGTATAGGCCCTAGGGCCGATAGCCTAGTACCAACCTATCATCATGGCCCTAAAATTCAGGATACACTTCCCAACTTTCTTCTAAGGAGAATGCTATTCACATTTCCACTCAGCAGAAGTCAAACATAAGTGATCTCTCTCCTTAGGCTAGTGTCTTAGACAGTCAATGAAAGTTCAGGCGACTCTTTGGACACTGCCTTCTAGGAATCAAATACATAAATTGAACTGTTCTGGCAGTCTGTTAATATCATAATGGAAGAGCATTGTCTTTTACTACCATACTTCACTAGCTGGACCTGTCACACATCTGATAAGATTCAGGATTGCTGAGGAAACTTCATCCTACTGAAATGTTACAATAGTATACCATCTGCTAACTCTATCTCAGCAGAAGACAAAGTCTTTGTTTTGGAGGAATTTGTGACAGTGTGTTGCTACCAAATAAGTCTCTTTTCTAAGGTGTCTTTCATACTCAGTGATTCCACAATATATATGTTTTCCCCAGAATGGCTTTTCAATGAAAATGTCATGGACCTTAATGCCCTATCTCCTACAATGGAATGTATGGATGCCTGTGTAGATATTCATACTCCCTGAAATCACCTAAAAGTATGATTCAGTATGGAGAGGGCACCAAGGAACCTGTAAGTTTGTCTCAAACCTTCTCCACTTGTTGGCACTGTTCGTAGGATACCACAGGACCTATCACATGCTCCCAGTATGTGTTAGTAAAAGTTGGATGTTGTCTTTGACTACTCATGCTTAGAAGGCCTGAGAAATATATGTTTAGACCTAGGTTGAAAACTACTTAGTTCCAAGATGTATAACCATCAGCTGCTGAATCTTATCTCCTTACAGCCCTCTGTAAGGAATCAGCTCCCTGTACAAAATGTCATTATCTAGATATATCAGTTCTTTCTGCCTTTGAGCCCCATTTGCTAACTCATTTAATTTCTGTAAACTGTGATCTGAGAGGTGTCCGATTCAGCTGTTTCTTATTGCCCCTTCCAAAATAAGAAAAATCCATTCCTATGCTTATGTCTGAGGTTCAGATTCATTACTCTGCCCTCTTCATTTTGCATGGACATATTCTGCGCTTCATATAGAGGTGAAACAACTTCTTGGGTTAACATATGATCTTCTTTGGTATCCACTTCCTCGACTTACTGCATGAATTAGACACCTATAAGATTAGCTTCAGTTATTGTTAAAATATCTGTAGGGATGTCATCCAATGTGAATGCTTGTTTAGTTTCTTTTACCACTATTTTAGTTGAGGAAGGTACTGCCAGTGGTAGCTGAAAGGGTATACCTCCCAGCCCAAGCTCTACTGGACTGCTATAGCAGGATATGTTCTTTCTCAAAAAATGTGTAATGTATATCTGATTCAATATTCCTTTCTACAACTGTTTGTTTCATTCATCCTAGAATCTATAGACACTTTGTACTTTCATCTTGACATTATACTGCATAGTGATATTTCCCTTGAAAATAGCCCAGGTTCTCCGGACAGTTTACTTTTAAAACCTACTTGGTTAAAGTGACTCGGTTTGGGTTGTGAAACCTGCTGTTGTGCATTGCGCTGCCATCTCCTGCATGAAAAAAACTGCATTCATTTGTGCCACCTTCTTTCCCTTGTAGATTGTGATGATCATACTCTGGCAATGATACATTCAGATCCTCTGAGCCTACATGAAGGCAATTATCGTTATATCATTTCTTGCATAACACAAGGAAACCCTTACATACGCTTGTTAATAAAATCATTACTATGCGGCATACTGTAAGTCTGCAAATAGGTTATAGTGATTTATCAGCCCTTGGAAATTACAGAACTTGCAGCCTCACTTGTATTTTCTGTCAGTTCATGGTTTAGATGGCAAGTGAACTTATCCTGAAATGCACAGGTGACCTTACCCTAATAAGTGTAGAACAATATGGTTCAGTTAAAGGAAGAACTCCACTAATTTTCATTGTGGTATTACTGAAGAAATATTAGCACTAGATAAAGCACTGATCATGCATGCAGAATACTGTCATCCAGCTAATTTGCACCATCACCAGTTAAGGTATTACAAATGCTTTCGGTCCATTGTTAACATTTGTCTAGTTCTATGGGATATAACTGATTGAAGATGAGAAAATTAGAAGATGATAACCACAGACTACCACACCTGCTAAAGTGTTGGGAATACTCTGTCATGGATCTGTAATAGGACTTGCACTGTTTGGTAATTTTTTATATAAATACAGGTATATAACATATATACAACTATGGCTACAGCAAAATAATTACAAACAGTAATATAGAGGACATCATTTCTGCTACTATGGAAGTAAAAGCATCAACATGGTTTGAACAAAATCATTAATTGGTGCTGAAAACAGTGTCGCTCTTAGGATCATAGGAGGTTACTAGGCTATTGGCCCTGAGGCCCTAATAAGCCTAGCCAAGAGTTTAGCCCATGTTTAGACAAGTCAGCACCCTATGCCACTGTCCATCAGGGACATAGGTGGAATACCAGAGGTGTATTTTCTGTTCCCCATCTAGTTATCCAAGTTGCGCTTAAAAAGGTTTAATGAGGTATTCTGCTTTATGTGGAGAGGGAGTCTATTCCACAAAAGGGAGAGTCTCTGGGAGACACATCTGTCCCACCAACAAGTCCTATTGATGTCTCAGATCAGGTTGAGGTCTCGCGTGCGGGTTACTCGAGTGCAGCTGGACTTGCGGATATACAGCAGTCCCATTAGGGCAGGATCTGAGATTGCTTCATATGCCAGACAGAGGTCACCGCTGAGGAGTCTGTAGGAGACTGAGTAGAGGGACAAGGCTTTTAGCCTATCTGGGTAGAGTAGATGTTTGAGGCCATGGATTCTCCAGGTGAGGAATCACTGTGGTCTCTCCAGCTCCTGCATATGCTTTGTGAGATACATGCCGAAAGAGGCATTGTATTCAGTAATTGGTCTTATAAGGGAAGAATGCAGGGATATTATGACCACCTTGTCCCTGGATGAGATGTCCTTACTAATGAGGTGGGCCATGTAGAAAGCTTTCCATACAAAGAGGGCAATATGGTGGTCAAAAGTCAGTTTGCTATCAACCTGGGTTTCAAAGTCCCTCACGACTGACTGCATGCTTAGTGCCTTAATATCAATGTGATAATTTGTGGGGTCTGTCAGATCTGTGAAAACAGACACATGCTATGACTTCCAAATTAATGGAGAGACTTAAGTTTGACAGTGAAATAAAATGTTTTGGAATCATTATAGGCAATATTAAATTTTGATCAGTGTACTATAACCAAATTCAGAAGGGTTATGTTGTGGCATACCTGATACTCACTAACATAGTTAGTAAATCATGCAAAGTCGCCCTATGTCATCACTCATCAAACCAATTAATAAAATATAATGCCACATTCTGCAGCCTAAAACAAGCCACATGACACAACTCAGGAAAGTCCTAAGAGTCACAACACAGAAGCTTATAATGAAATCACATTACCCTTCCTGTACAGCTTTTCGTGAAAGTTGTTAAATTTGTGTCTGCTGTCTTCCTTCATGAGCAGTTTCCTAGACTCCCATTTTAGAGTTCACCCCTTATCTGTTTTGGTGTCTTTGAATTTTCTAGTGAAGTCATTCTGCATAGCTTCTTCTTGGATTAAAATTCCTTATGTCTCAGACCTTCTTATTGCTTCCCCTTCTTATTTCAGCTTGTCTTTTTTTCCTTTCCTTTAGTCATATATATTTGTCATTCTTCTATAGTTCACTTTATACCTCCCATAAAGACCGTTCTCCCTCCCAGTGTTTCCTTTACATAGTGCCATATTCCACACCTTGCTAACTTTGTGTTTTGTATAGTGCTTTATTTGATCTTGTCTCACCAGTTCTCATTCAGAGTTTCCTTACTCATCTGATTATCCAACCAAGGTTGGATAAGTACCTGCTTTAATACCTTTGGCTGTTCCACATCTTCTTCTCATGATTAGCTAACTTACCTTCACCCCTTAGAAGCACCTACATTTTCTACAGAACAGGTGGGCCGGATGTAACACCATACTTTCCCCATAATTTAAATTTCTGGGACTCCTTCCCTTTCCACTCAAACATGAAACAATGTTTGCTTAAAGTCATCATTATCATCATCAGCCCCCCTTTTCTACATGGGGTTGGGATGCCACCATCTACCTCAATTCATTGATACTTTCCTACCTTATTTGATAGTCATACCTGACTGTTGTAGGCCATCTCTCACATAATCTATCCATCTCTTGCTGGTCACCCTAATTTCTTCTTGCCTTCTTCCTGTCTGTCCTAAATCTTTTTAACCATATTGTCTTCTGCTTTTCTGTACATGTGCCTGAACCACTGAAATCTGTCTCCATTGTCATCATCTTCAATATATCCACATATGTTTATTTTCATCAAGGATCCCCTTAGCCTTTGCATTTTTGTACTCCATGTTGTATCCTAACTAATTCTGATGCCTGTGATTCTCTGCAGTCCCTGCATATTTACAGGTAGCATTTTATTTTTTTCTCTAAAATCTTTATTGACAATTTTAACAAATACCTTGGAAATTACATAACCATAGCACTGAAGCATTCATGAGGGTGAAATATTACACAATATATGATTATAACATAATATAACAAAAAACAGTTAAGAAGAAATAAACTATATACAAGCATGCTAATTGCCCAGATTGTTAAGCATGATATTGGACTTCAAACTATATTCCCTTTAAAAAGCTATATTACACCCATCTAATGATTTTGAACAGTGCGTACCTCACTGCAGTCTCTCATTATTATTGGTGTCACTCTTCATCTGTCCCTGAGCTTATGGCACAGTGTAACTTCTGGTGGGTGCATTTCTTAGACTGGTTTTTAGTTTTGATGTTTGCAGTGAAGGTATTTCTCTATGTTCTAACATCATATTGATATGTTGTCTTCCTCTTTCTGTTGGCTCACTGTTTATTCTTTTGATCTCTCTCTTTGTTGGTGAGCTGCTTTCATTCTCTCTCTGACTCCTTTTCTGAATGTCTTCTCTCATAGTTATAAGATCTATTTCCCTAATGTCACAGGAATTACTAGCTCTAGGACATAGTTACAAGAACCACTCACATATTAATTTTCTGTACTAGAATCTCCTAGTGTAAGTCTGGCCTCCTTGGTATCCCCTAGCGGAGTTGCTCTTGAGCATTCTTGGCTGTTGGACACTAATTCTTAGAAAGCTGTTATCAAAGCCATCATACTTTAAACTCCCTCTAAAAACAGTGTGAATACTTTTGTCACTTACTGGTGTAATTCATTTGTCTGTACTGCCTAGAACATTGCTTGAAATTTTGTATAGCGTAACGCTGGGTGTTGTCTAGCTCAGGGATATCGGAGGATGACCATCATTTTATGAGAAACTTTTTGATGACTAAATGGAATTAATTCAGATTTTGAACTGTGGACTATTTGCTGGAACTTCAGAGCCAACTTAAAATGTGGAGTGAGGCTGTTTTGCTTTTTTGGAAATGTCGACTTTATGGAGCATATCGTTGACCATCAATTTGGCCTCTTGTGTCACAGGATGGTCATGGTTTTCAAGAGTTGAATTTTTTGGACATACTGCTAAGCATTAGGGCAATATGGGATGCGTTTTATCATCCATGACCCTGCTGTTGGCTTTTATTTATTTGTTAAATTTGTATTATATTTGCTCTTAGAATTCTTACACTGAATAACATATTTACCTGTACTATATTTTTTCTTTTTGAATGTGTATACTGTAAGTTTCAGTTTGATTGTTTAACTGATCTGTGAATGAACACTATAGTAAAAGTAAATCTGAAATTGAAATCTTGATCTGATATGAAGCATTTGTAAATGGATTGACATACACACTATGATTTCCTTTCTGCATGCTTTTTCACTGGTCCTTAGCATCTATTTATGCAGATTGACTTGCTCTTCTTTTCGGTCTCTCCTTTGTGCTGTCCTTGCTTTGTTTTTCTTGGATAGGGATACCACATAGGGACCCTCTGCTAGCCAGCAGCTCCACCCAAACCTTCACAGTCTTCAGAGATGATATCACACCAATCTTTTAATAGCACTTTGCTCCTACTGTGGATATTATATGTTGATTTATGCCAGTTTTGCCTTAATCTCTTTAGGTTTATAAACTTTAGTATTGAGACATTCTTCAAATTTCTTTTTTTTTCTGCAGTGTTTTTCTGCAGTGTGATTTTTCTGTAGTTTGCTGCATGCATCTCATTGGTTATCCCTTCAGACTGTGATAATACTTGCATGGACCTTCCACCAGTAGCAGCTGGTACATATTACTTATCTGTCTTTGATTCTCCCCCAAGTCTAAGTCATTGTCTGGTATTCCTGATTTCTGTCTAGCCATGGATTTTTAATAAGAACAAAGCCATGATACATCTTTAGTCTAGTGGTTTTGTCCAGTTGACAAATGCTTTAATAATAATGAAATTATTGATCAAATCATTTGCTTCTTCTAGAAGTTTTCTTTTTTCCTCTGCCTTATCCAATGTATTCTGGTGTTTGTTGAACTTGATTTTAAAGCATATTAGATTGTCTGTTACACTGGAAATTTTTAGTCTAACATAAACATTGTTACTCAGAAATGCAATTTTAAACATAGCTAGATACTGAGCCATGATGTTTTAAAAATATTTTTATTAACTGGACAAGTGACCTGGTCTTTATACCCTTTTCAGTTATAATCCAAAATGTGGGTAAATTTAATACATACAAGAGAGTTTACCCTTGCCAGTTAATTAGCACATTTTTTGGAAGTGTGAGAACTGGTCTTCAGACACTTTTCAGAGATGAACCAGGCCACAAGGGCCAGGTTAAATGCAATATATATTGATGCAGTAATCAACTAACTAGCAAAATTTTGGTATGAGCAAGAACAGTATTAAAAAAACTTGCACAGAACAGGGGAAACATGCAAACTGTGCACAAACAGTGACCAGAAGTCAGGATTGAACCCCAGCTCTTGGAGCTGTGATGTAAAGGTTTTACCACTGGCCCATTTTAATTCCTTTTGTTTTTAGTCACTCCCTCTTTTCCCAGGCACTGTTTCTGTTTTTCCTGCTCTGCAACTATTTTAGGCTACGTAAATTTTCCTCAATCTCAAAATGCCTACTTCAAGTTATGCATATTATAATATAATTTGGTCAACAGCATACCTTTTTCCAGGTTCATTAAGATCATATTGGTGATCTAACAACCTGGTGCTATCAGTGAAATAAAACAAACTGTAGAAAAATAAACCTTTTTTTATTTGTCTTTGACTATAAGGTCACTTGTGTGACCTGGTAAATATTGCTTCAAAGCACTATTTCACTACTTTCTTCATAAAATGGATAGAATAGACTGCTGTGCAATTATATCTGCATTCTTTATTGTTTGTTATACTAATATTATTTTGTTATTGTTTCCATAGTCTTATTGTAGCATTACTTTATTCAAGTATTTTCTTTGAATTTTAAAAGTTCTAGAGGAATTTAAACCTTTGAACTAATAGAAGAGTATAGCACTGACTTTTGTGGTTAAGGTAACAAGGGACAATAATTCATGGGCTTTCCACAAACCTACTAGAAATTCTCTCGTTAATTCACTGAATGTTTAACCCCTTTGTACACCTTTTTCTTGCAGTTTGGTTATATTACCATATCAGGGCATTGTGCAACACTTGGAAAACACAAAACTAAGGTATCACTAATAAACCTATACAAGTGTGAAAATCACCAAAGTCTACATTATGACATGTCAGCCCCACAAACCTGTTGGTCAGTGGGGATTACATCTGGGAGAAAGGACACCTACCTCCAGGGTGTCTACAGGACTATCTTCTACTAAGGTTAATAGTTCACATGACAGTTTCAGAATGGTCATAATCCAAGTGGGTGTGAACAATCTGAGATGGTCCTTCTTTTTAGATATGCAAAAGGGCATGTAATTTTCTAACACTGTGCCAAGCAAGAAGAAAAAGATGAAAAAAAACGGCTAGTAAATAAGATACTGACTTCAATTAGGATGATACTTGAACTCCAAGCTTAAACTCAGACTTTGTGGTTAACAATGCTACCAAAAGCAGGGAATCCAATGCCTTCTCCTTGATCTGGCATAAAATATAGAACCAACCAGACTGCTCAGCAGTTTCTGGGCTGTACCTTTCGCGTCACTAAGTGCATGTACTGAATATGACATTCTCATTCCCTATTGTGGTTTCTTTAGTCATAAATATATTGCAAGGAGAACATGACAAAAATATGAGCAAACGTTCATAGGACCCCTCCTGCTTGGCATATACTTCTCAGAGATGCAGACATTTACAGAAGGATTATGGCTGACCAGGTTTGCAGACGACTGCAAACTAGGGGCTATAATTGACTCTCCGGCTGACACAGACATCCTCCAAAAGGGTCTCACTGAGACGGATACCTGGTGTCAAAATCATGGCCTCAAGCTAAATGCCAAAAAGTGCATAGTCATCCCCTTTGGAAAAAACGAAGTACCCACAAACTACCCCATAGGTGGCAGTCTCCTAAATACGGAAGACATAATAAGGGATCTGGGGACCCAAGTAGATAGTAAACTCTCATTTGATAATCACATTGCCAAAGTGGTTAGAAAATCCTTCTACGTGGCCCACCTTATCACAAAAGGGTTCACATCCAGATCAATAGAGGTCATTGTGCCCCTCTACTCATAGCTCATCAGACCCATCATAGAGTACAACATCCCATTTGGGATTTATCTTACAAGATACCTGCAACAACTGGAAAGACCACAGAAGTACCTCACCAAGAAGATCACTGGCCTCAAACAGATGCCCTATGCAGCTCGACTGAAGAAACTCCAGCTGTACTTGGTTGCATACCGCCTACTCAGAGGTGATCTCTGCCTGACATACAAGGCCATGTCCAACCCAGAACTGATGGACATGTTCCACCTAAAAAACAGCTTATCCCCTCGAGCCACACACTCTAGGGATCTAAACCTCACCACAACAATAAATAGGACGTGCTGGAGGGACAGATTCCTGTCACAGAGACATCCCATGCTTTGGAACAAGATTCCAGTCTACATTAGGCAGAGCTCCTGGCTAACACTCTTCAAGAGAAACCTTGACGAGTGGATGGGAAACAGAAAGTTTACCCCGGGGATCACTTCAGTGGCTCTGCTGGACAGAGGAGCAGGGAACTAATCTAAGGGGGCGGCGAAAGCCAACACATTCTGGCTAGGCTTATAAATGCCTTTGGGCAGATGGCCTAGTACCTACCTATAGGTGAGGGTAGTCTTGATAAACTAAGGAAGTCTAAATAATATGATAGGTAACCTAGAGGTATCAGCTAATTTGAGAATATTGAAATCTGTACTGAGAATTTGGTACAAATATGAAAATGTTATCCTACATTTCTCATGAGTTCATCTAGTTTCATTTGTGCAGGGCCAAACAGAGCACATGACAGTGTTTAACTATTTATCAGTGTGTATGTAACTCCTAATATTTTAGAAAAATAAATGGAAATGCAGTTCATACCTGTGTTACACTACATACGTCTGAATATGACATCCTTGGGTGTTAAAGTTACACCTTCAATGTCTGTAAGGGAGTATAGATCTTCTTTATGTGCCCTCTAGAGTTATAAACCAAAGAAAATAAATTGCTTAATGCAGAATTTAGTTATAGAAATATTGAAGGGAAACTAATATACATCAAACAAGCATGCTCAGTATTTAATTAATTTAGTTTTAAACAAATACTATCAAACCCTTGGAGAGTAACACATTAGATATGCAAAGAAGTATCAATAGCTGCATTTTATGACCTCTGGTAATCTAAGTACCAGGCACAGATCATGGTACTATGATATTTTATTATAAAATGAAAAAAAATATTAGGTAAATCAGCAGCTTTCTTAGACTAACCCAAGAGGAACTATAATAAAAAAAGTGCATTACTTAAATATATAAAATGGAAATTTATCCTAAATGGTTCAAGTGGAATTGCGTTGGTGGCCAATAAACATGTTATATTACCATTAACTACTACATTCAAAACTTTATCTAAGTAAGATATAAAACTTCTGGAAGTCTCAAAATCAACTCCCTATGGTAGAACTGTACAAGTAATAAAGCATATAAGTAGACATTTTACACAACTTTCAAAAGTATTATAAACTCCACACAGTAAGTCGCTGCCCGGTTTGATTCTCAGCTAGAGCATCTTCTGCGTGGAGACATGCATGAATGGGCGTACCTTCGTTGAAGGTTGTGCGTCAGGGCTGGTAACTCAGCACGTAAAAATCAACTACCAATCATTAGCGAACCGGAGTTCCGCTGTGGTGACCCCTAACCGGGAAAAGCTGAAAGACACAACAACAACAAATCGATACTAAATCATACTAAACAGAGCTCAAAAATACTTACCAAAGTTAAGATATCAGTTAGAATGAGCCATGACATGAATTGATAGCTAAAGCTAATGAAAACAGTCTTCATGTGAAAAACTAAATAAAAAGAATAGTAAGTGGTCTACACTATTGATAAATAATGTGATTGTGATCATTCTGAACTTCTATTTGCCAAATTAAAGATTAACCCCTAAAAGCATTAACATCATAGGATATTATATTCCACCTGGCAGAAATATCCCCACCTTAGAAACTTTACTATTGGATCACCACATCAATACCACAAGAAACAATTCTGCTAGGTGACTTCAATATTGATTGGCTCAACTGCTCCTCACAAAAACCAACAGACCACCTTAATCTCCATGGATTCACCCAACTAATCACATCTCCTACTAGGGCTGACAAATCTTCAAAATGACAGTCCTTGACTGGATTTTGGTTAGCAATCCTTCCCTAGCATTTCAAACAGGCTGTCTTTCTGATGGCCTAAGTGATCATCGTCCAACCTTTCTTCTTTGATCACACACTCCCCAATCCACCCAGACCACCTACCACCTAGTCAGAGACAAAAAAAAAACTAATCCAAACAATTCATTTCTGCAGTAATAGTTGCAAATGGGATTCACTAACACAACTACCACTAGAGGAAGTGGTAAGGAACTTCAACATTATCTTCCTAAATATACTAAACTACCATGCAGCACCCAGAACTATTCAAATTAAACCCAAGTATGCACCCTGGATAACTAAAGAATGTAGATTACTACTAAAAGTTAGAGACGAGGCATGGGAACTACTTCACAAAACTAAAACCTAACTAGCTAGACAAAAATACCTTGAGTTACTTAACAAAGAAAAAAAAAAAGAGTGAAATCCGATAAAATCAATTACTAACACAACATTCAGAATATATTTTCAAAATTCCCTCAAATTTTGGACAGCTATTAATAACATACTTCATCCAGGTAAATCAACTACCCCTAACCCAACAACAATTAGCAATACTGACAATATAGAAACCCAATTCAATAAATAATTTACAGGAACTATTTAAGCCCTGGCAAACTCTCAGGATAACATCAACAACCCCATATTAGAAATTAGACTATTATTATCTCTCAAAGTATTTTATAACTTAATATGATGTCTTTGAGTTTAACTGTGTGTAGTAGTATTTATTTATTTTTTTAGTTATCTTTATCAGTCTTAGCATAGTATAATTTATATAAGTATTTTTTTTTTGTGACTGTCAATATGTGAGTCAGTATTAAGCTCACTAGTAATAATGAGTAACTGTAGAGTTGTTAGTTTCTGTCTTTTAAATCTTTTTTAAACTCTAGTATGCTTGCCTTAAGTGTATTCTCTGTGGAGCTTTTCTCCCCGGGCCTCTACTGAAAATGGAAATATCTCCAGTTAGACTAGCCCGGTCAACAAATGTAAAATAAAAATAAAATAAATAAAATAAATCATCGTCCAACCTTTCTTCTTTGATCACACACTCCCCAATCCACCCAGACCACCTACCACCTAGTCAGAGACAAAAAAAAAACCTAATCCAAACAATTCATTTCTGCAGTAATAGTTGCAAATGGGATTCACTAACACAACTACCACTAGAGGAAGTGGTAAGGAACTTCAACATTATCTTCCTAAATATACTAAACTACCATGCAGCACCCAGAACTATTCAAATTAAACCCAAGTATGCACCCTGGATAACTAAAGAATGTAGATTACTACTACAAGTTAGAGACGAGGCATGGGAACTACTTCACAAAACTAAAACCTAACTAGCTAGACAAAAATACCTTGAGTTACTTAACAAAGAAAAAAAAAAGAGTGAAATCCGATAAAATCAATTACTAACACAACATTCAGAATATACTTTCAAAACACCCTCAAATTTTGGACAGCTATTAATAACATACTTCATCCAGGTAAATCAACTACCCCTAACCCAACAACAATTAGCAATACTGACAATATAGAAACCCAGTTCAATAAATAATTTACAGGAACTATTTAAGCCCTGGCAAACTCTCAGGATAACATCAACAACCCCATATTAGAAATTAGAACTAATCAATTAATGACTCGTACATAAAAAAGAAGAGGTCACTTAAGGTTAATCATTTGTGAACTGAGGGGGTGGAGCTAGGAACTAAGCCTTCTATTTAAGGGGTAAAATAAAACATTTCAGAGCTTTATTGGAAAGGCTCACCCAGACTCTGCTACACTTTGCTGTGAGGGAAAGGTTGGTTTGCTTTTTATTTGTTGTATTTTGTATTAGTTTATTGCCTTTTTATATTTTGAGTGCTGTGATTTGTTTTCTTTACCTTGTGTTTTGCTTGTGTTCTGCTTGTGTTCTGCTTTTAAATGCATATTAAAACTTCAAAAGACACCACAGCTCTGACTCTTGTTAGTCAAGCAGAAATTTTTCTCCACCCTGTCACTGTTGTGTTCTTAAATACCACTGTCTTTCTAGTTGCCTGCCTCTTATGTTAATTTAACCATATATCTCATTTCTTCTCTGCTTTCACTGGCTTGTGTAAGTAAGCACAAAATTATCATTTTGTGAAATCACTCCCCTTCAACTATTTAAATTTATTGGCCATTCTACTGTATTCCATAGTACCGGAATACAAAAGTGATCACCCCCTTTCAATCTATCTCGCTGTTTTAAAAATAGTGACTCTCCACTAAAAACTTAACTTTTTAGACAGGTAATACTTAAGTTACCTACTTTCACATCTAAATTCTCTAGTGCACACTGCAGTGTTTAGGATAAACCATTTTTTTCATCGTACCTTTAAGCATCTCTGTGACTAGCACTTGCTCTAATACCTGCTGGAAAGCACTAGGAAGGCTTAAACTGATACACGCACTCAACTCTCCTTATTAATAAGGAGAAATTAATCATAGACAGCATATAATTGCAAAGTACCTTGCTAAGGTAAGGGAAAACAGCTCCTGTACTTTTCAAAAAAAAAGCACCAAACCAGGCATGTCCAAGGGTCAGCTTCTGTTGATTTCTCCTGTCCACCTGGTGAATCTGGCCATACTGGGGCAATGCAGCAATTGTCTCATGTACACAAACAACCCTCTCCTCCTACCATCCAAAACTACAACCTGTGAGAGATGCACTTAGCCAAATTGGAAGCAAAGCTCTCTCCACCCAAGATTGTGCTAGACAGTCAAGAGGAGAAGGTTAATACCCGCACTACACTTCAAGCAACACATAGCCCTTCTCAACTCACACCACCAACACCCACACATAGCAACACTAAATCCACATATGCAGAGGCCCTTAACTGTAACCTGCCCAAGCAACAAGGACCTTCAAAGCTGAAATGCAAACAAACACCAATCACAACCAAAGTGTCATATAGCTCACAACACCAGTGTGCTACCCAGCAACAGCCCCTAAGGCAAGACACCGTACCTAACACTTTAGTCATAGGTGACTCTATAGTCAGGCACACTGATGTCCCACTCACCAGGCTGAACAAGGAGAAAATTACAGTGAGCTGCCTGTCGGGTGACAGGATCCACCACATAACTCATGCACTGACGTCACTCCACAACAAGTACATATATGACTCTGTCATTGTCCATGTTGGAGTGAATGACTTGAGACGTACCTCCCTGGACTACACGAAAAGAGACATGGAAGAGCTCTCGGATCATGTGGCCCAGGCAGGTATGACCCTAGCCCCGAGTAGCATCCTGCCTTCACCCAGAATGATACCACAATATAAGGACAAAATGATTGACTTCAACAATTGGCTAAGCTTCTGGTGTCATTCAAAGGGGATCCAGTATCTGTCTGCCTGGGACAACATGATTGACAGACCACGATGCTTTGCCAGAGATGGTTTGCACCTGTCGCCCCTGGGATTCAGGTTACTGGCTAAGGCTGTTGCCACCCCTATAGTGCCTTTTTTATGGCAAAGTTCAAAGGACAAAACCACCACCATAACAGGTACAAGCATGCAAAATCTGAAGGTAATGCTACTCCATGCTAGAAGTCTAAACCTCAAAATGCACTCTCTCAAGGCACTCCTAAAAATGGAGGACATTGATATCTGTGCAGTAGCTGAGACCAGGTTCAAGGCTCCAGAGAGCACCCTTGCAATACCAGGCTACAACTCTTACCACACTTTTCAGCCGTCAAATCAAGATCAAAACACTAAAGGTGGAGGAGTGTCCATATTCACCAAGGATATTCACGCCACCAGGTTAGTTGCCCAACACAATGTGTCTGAAATTCTCCAGGTGCAACTAACACTAGGTAAGACTGCAATCCAAATTGTAGCTTGCTACAGATCCCCACCATGTCCCAAGATTCTCACTACACCTTTCTAAACATACTGGAAAATATTAATATACAACCAAACACCCTAATACTGGGTGATTTCTACTACCCTGCCATTATCTGGGAAAACTACTCGTGTACCAACACTTTTGCCCAACAGTTCTTGGAATTTATAAATTCCAATGCCCTGGATCAACTAATCATAGTCCCACTAGGAGCTCCAATAGCCTAGACCTGGTCATTACCAACATGGGAAATTGATGCTCCACACCTATGGTCACACCCTCATTGGTCAGGTCAGACCATAAGCTAATCACCCCTAACATCCACATCCCACCTCCACCCCCCCAGTAAGGAAACCTCCATAAAAAACTTCTCCAAAGCCAACTTCATGCTACTAAGTCAGAAGTTACAAACTTCATGACACCCATGCAGACGAGAACTGAAAGTTTGACTGCTGAGTCCTACACTAAGGCACTGTATGAGCACATCCACTCATGCATGAATTTGTGCCATCCCAAATAGAACCAAGATGCTCTCCTAAAAAAAGGAAGCCAATTTGGTGGTCCCCCATCATAAATAAACTTTACAACAAAAGGAAGAAACTGTTGCAGAAAAGAGGAAAATCTCAGGATGCAAAAAACTCCCTCACCAGCCTCAGTAAGAAGCTGAGATCCCTCATAAAATCCTCCAAAGCTAGTTACAAAAATAAATTTGCCAAAGATTCCAATGACAACCACAAGGCATTCTATAACTATGTCAAGAATCTAAATGACAATGCTCAGATCTGCTCTGAGTTACAGCAGAATGGCATTAAATATACTGATCCCAAGGATATTGCCAATATCCTGGCAGATCGATTCAGTGCCAACTTCACCCCCCTCTCATCCCCTAAATGGCCCATCTCAATACCGGAAGATTGCCAAATTCCGATAATAACAGCCACACAGGTAAAACACGCACTCTCCAAAGCTAAGAATACAGCATCCATGGGACCAGATGTCATCCTGGGCTGTGTACTACATGAACTACAAAATGAACTGGCACCTCACTTAAGTGTCATGTTTAATCATACCCTTACCTCAGGCTTTGTGCCCACTGAGTGGCACACAGCTACAGTTATCCCACTCCACAAGGGGTGATCCACCTTGGATCCCGGCAACTACCGCCCCATCAGTCTGATGAGCCTGATCTGCAAGGCCATGGAACATATTATCATGGAACTTACAAACAAAGATATTGGCAACCTTAAAACACTGGACCCCCCCTCCCAGTTTGGGTTCATGAAGGGCCGATCTTGTCTCCTGAACCTGATTGACTTCTTCGAATCAGTCTCTAGAGCTGTGGACGAGGGTAAGACAAGTCCGCACAGCCTATCTGGACCTCGCCAAGGCCTTTGACACTATCCCCCACTCTGGAATCATAGATAAACTTACTAAGCTGGGCATTAATCCCTACATGACTCGATGGGTTGCCAATTAGCTTACTGACAGAACCCACACTCTCTAAAAGTAGCTGACTCCAAATCCAGCTCCAGACAAGTGGAGTACCTCAGGGTTCAATCCTGGGACCTTTTTTGTTTGGCATCTACTTCTCTGAAGTACAGGCCAACACTAAGGGACTTTGGCTAACAAAGTTCGCAGATGACTGCAAACTTGGAGTCATTATTGAATCCCCAAATTATGTGGATACTCTACAAAAGGGCCTTGCAGAAATGGATGCTTGGTGCCAGAGCCATGTGCTCAAGCTCAATGCCAAGAAATGTATAGTTATCCCCTTTGGGAAAAAACATGTACCCATGAATTACCACATAGGTGGCAGTACACTAAACACTGAAAGTGTGATGAGACTTGGGGACACAGGTGGACAGTGGTCTCACCTTCAATAACCACATTGCCACAACAGTCAGGAAATCCTATGTGGCACACCTCATCACTAAGGGCTTTTCATCCAGAAAAAAGGAGGTCATTTAGACCCATTATAGAATACAATGCCCCATTTGGTATGTACCTCTCAAGATATATGTAACAACTGGAAAGGCCACAGAAATACCTCACTGAAAGAATCACAGGCCTAAAGCAGATGCCCTATACTGACCGCCTTAAAAAAACTCCAGCTTTACTCTGTTGCATATCGTCTACTCCGAGGTGATCTCTGCTTAACATACAAGGCCATGTCAAACCAAGAGCTGTTGGACATGCTACACTTAAAGAAATCCCAATCCCTCAGAGCCACACACTCCAGGGATCTAAACCTTGTCATCACAATAAACAAATCATGCTGGAGGGATAGGTTCCTGACCCAGAGACTCCCCAGATTCTGGAATAGACTGCCCATACATGTGAAGCAGAGCACCTTTTTGGCCCTCTTCAAAAGGAACCTTGATGATTGGATGGTAGAAAGGAAATTCACCCCGGGGATCATGTCCGTCACCCTGCTAGACAGGGGTCCAGGGAATTAAATAGTGTGGGAAGAAATAGCCAGGGAATTGTTATGGCTAGGCTTGTATAGGTGCTAGGACCTATAGCCTTGTACCATCCTATATCTCCTCTCTATCAGCTAAGTACCTCTTCCCATAATAAAATCACACACTTTAGCTTACACCCAGTCTCTGTTAAATACATTAAAAAACCTACTTCAAAAATTGAAACCAACCACACTAGCTACAGATAATCCCCCTGCTGACTTTCTAAAAATTGCTGCTGATGCCATATCCTATCCAGTAGCCAGCCTCATAAACGGGTCTATAGCTGAGAACCATGTACCCAGTATTTGGAAAACCTCCCACATACTGCCACTACACAAAGGATGTAATTCTACAGAATTCACAAATTACTGATCTACTGCCACTCTATCTCCCTTATCCAAAATACTAGGAGTAGTGCATACCCAACTAATCAACCACTTTCTCACCCACAAACTATTATCACACACCAACATGACTTTCGACCACATCACATCACTACTACTGCACTAATGTCCTTTACTAGTACTGTTAACCAACATAGGAACAACGGACAATATGTATCTTCCTAAGGCCTTAGACATGGTAGATCACAATAAACTTACTTGGATGCTCTCCACCCTAAACATTAGTAACTCTAGTATTACATGGTTTCAAAACTACTTAACAGGATGTCTAGAAGCAGTTCAATTGCAAAATCAACTCTCCCCTCTGCTCTCAGTTCTCGTAGAGGTTCCTCAAGGCTCCATCCTTGATCCTGTACTCTTCTCCATATTTACCAACCAACTCAGCACCTCCACACCTCATTCCTCTGTAGTTCAATTCACCGATGACTCTACCCTAATTTGTGCAGCCCCCACACTACAAGATCTTCATACCTTAAACCAAGATTCCTTCCTATCTTTTGAAACATGGCTCAGTAACTCCAGACTCTTTCTAAACCACAACAAAACTAAACTCCTCTTTAGCTCAAATAGACATTAGTCAGCTTCACAATCATTTGCTTTCTTGTCCAAAAACAAAACTGTGATCAATACAGTTCCACATACTAAACTGCTTGGGGTTGAAATTGACATTAACCTAAACTTTGATATACATGTAGCCCAGACCATCAAGAAGCTCCACAAGAAACTTGGTCTCTTATACCAAAACCAACTATTTCTAACAAAAACCACAAAAGTTGCCATAGTCTGTACACACCTATCAAACCTCCTCTATGCCTCACCAATACTAACCAACTTCCGCAAATCTGATTTAATCAAACTAGAAACATTTGTAACAGGTGCCTCCTATAGGTCACATCACTTTACATCTCTTAAACAACTAAAATGGCTTGAACTTCCTCAGCTTCTAAACTTTAACCAACTTAGCCTTGCACACACAATTCTTCACCAAGCTGAAAATGCACCTGCTTTCCAAAATATTATTCAACCATACAAAAGCACTCATTGTCTCAGCTCTAGTAACCTCTACCTTTTAGACACCACTAAAGCCAACAACTACACAGGGGATTCTCTCTTCTCTAACTACATTTCCAAAATATGGAATACACTTCCATCCCCTGTAACTGCAAATAGCTCAACTTCACAATTTAAAAGGCTCCTTAAATCATACCTCAAAGACACTTGGCTGTGTTGTTGTAACACTCCTGGATTATCTCCCATTTCTCTCTCTACTAGCTTAATACTTTAGCTGCCTCTCTCTCTGTGGTTGATGCACTCCTTTTGAGTACTCGCGTGAACACTTCCAGCTATAGAGATTATTCTTTTTACATCCAGTCCATGTATTTTGCACACCCCTGATTATCTTCTGATCCACTCACATCAGTTCCATTCACCTGTTTTGATACATTACGCTAAGCTTTGTTGTAATCTAAGTGCAGCACTTTGCATTTACATCCACTGAACTTCAAATGCCACCTTCCTCAGTGAGTCAGCTTTCCCAAATTCTTCCTTCGAGGCTTTACTCATCTCCCACTGCTTCCCCTTTTTCCTTAGATGAAAGACTAATTCTTGATTTTTACTTCCTCAGACATGTCTGATGTAAGTTGTGAAGAAAATGAAACTTGTCATCTGTGTTAGCATGTCTGGCAGAAGATTTGTGTATATTCTCTGATCAACGTGTATTGCATGTCAGCATGTCTAATTGTGAAAATGTAAATAATATTTTAAAATGTTGAGTATCATCCTGCTTATACAAAATGTTTAAAGAATATGTCAGTGTTTTGATAAATTTCTAATTCCATATGTTTGTGAGAGTGATTCTAAAATGCACACTGTCTATAGAGAATCAACTGAAAAGTAGGTGATGTCATTAGAATGTTCGTGGTTGCTATGTGATTATTTGAACAGGTGATTGACAGGAAAAAAAATTTAAACAGCTGACTGTTATTTTTAAAATAAGACAGTTGTAAACCTGGACTACATAAAAGAGACTGCTGAAGTCAGTTGCTGGACAGTTTAAAAGCAGCAGTTAGTGCTGTTCAGAAGATACCTGGAAAAAGGACTCACCAAAACTGTAAGCCTACCTTTGCCTTGCTGTTATGTTTTGGACTAGATCAGGGACAGTATTCTCTTGTTATATTAGGAAAGTTTAGTTATTTAGATAGTTTTGCTAAGATGATGGTCTTCTATTCTACAGTTTCATTTTATATTTTTGGTGATTGGATTCTGGTGTTTATTGAAAGTTATTGATTTACATTCTTGTAATCATTTTACTTAATGTTTTTATTACTTTACATTGTGGCTGGACAATCAGTGTGTTCTTTAAAGATTAGAGTGTGCTTATACCTGTTTGATACTCAGGTCACTTCGAATGCCTGGCTGCTTCTGGTCATAGCTATCATTTATTTTGATATTAAATTTTTAATAATTGGTCAACCTTTGAAGAGCATGTAGACCTGTCTGACTCTGGTGGCAGCGTTTATCATTTGTATTTGAAAGGGGATGCAGCTTCCCATAAGTGTTTGTGTGAAATTTGAATTTAGTTTTGAGTGTGTGTGTGTCAGAGGTCTTAAACTGGAACACATTGCTTGGACGTGTATAATAAAGGATTACATTTGGGGTGGACAGAGGTATATAGTCCAGTCCCAGGAAATGGAGCATGTTCTAGTTGTGCTCTTAAGGGAAGTTGTGGAAATTTACTCATGTGCTCTGGTATTTTCTGTGATGCTCCCACACTGGAGTCAGTGGTGAGGATGGATGCTCCTTAATTATTGAACTGGGTTTTCAGTGGGGGACATCACATTATTGTTGTCAGTCCGGTGGGATATTAGCTGGATGTCACACAAGTACACTGAAGAATGTATTTATTTATTGAGATTTGTTTACTGGAAAGTCCGACTGGGCACAGGTGTCCTTTTTCAGCAGAGACCCAACGCTCCAATGGAACAAGTTTAATGCAATCAGTATTTCCAGTAACATATTTTATAATGCAGTTTCAGTGAACACATAGCATAGTAATCAGTATAATAAAATTTGTATTGTTGTTCACAAACAATATATAAGCATTGTACTGAGAATTTACAAATGTAAGAATGTTGTATCAGATAGTTCAGCATAATTTAAGAGGTACATTAGAGTGCAGATGAATACTGTACTCATGAATGATTCTGCATTACCCAAGTACTTGATTACTAACTACATCCTTCTTATTGCAACCCTCTGTGTCATATAGTTCAACAATGCAGCACTAAATTTTCTCAGTCATGGGCTACCCCAACACATCCAGTTTTCCCATCAGCCCACTGGCTGAAATTAAATGGCCTAAAAATAGCATGCAGTCACAGCTGTAGCACTGAGAAAAGGCTGTTTCAGATGGATAACTGTGGGGTGCATACAATTTCCTTTCAGACGAGAATATCACACTGTTTCGTCCAACAGTATTTCATGTCTAGGTGTGGGTTAAAGTCGGATCAGTGGGACTTATTCATGCTCCCCATGATTTAGTTATGGGGGTAGGCAAAGTCTTACTGATCAAACTTCATGCAGGGTGTCAATATATTGCAGATTAAACTGCATCCATGGTTCATTTTATCTATATATCTATCTAGATAGCTATCCATTTATCTGTCTTAGTTTTTTTTTTTTTTTTTTAATTTAACTGTTTGTTAACTGGTTAAGCCCAGTGGCAAAGTGTCCCTTTTAGAGGTAACATGGGAGCATTATCGGATGACTTACTCAAGAATCATACAGTAGGCAAATTGAGATGGAAAAAATTAAACTCTGCATCCTTGATTTCATGAAGCAGGTAGTTAACAGGTAAAAGTTTTAATCCTGTTTGTTAGCTACCAGATGGGAATATACAGTATATATAGTGTGTGTATGTATGTATATGTGTGTAGATATATATATATATATATATATATATATATATGTGTGTGTGTGTGTGTATGGGTCCCTATCAAATGATATAAAGCTCATTTGATAGAAACTCATTTCACTGACACCATAAGATAGAAAGCTCAAAACACTGAAAACTCATTTGACTGAAACTCAAAACACTGAAAATACTATATGCCCTTTTCCCCATGGTAGTGCGATCCTGGAGTTAGTATATATAGTTTGTGGGGGGGTGTAGCCCCCCACATAGTTTATGTAAATATTGTTTTCTTCAAACAGTTCATTGTAGTTATAAGTATCCATGTGCAGGGTTTAAAATGTATGAAGTATGTGAGGGGCTGTGCCCCCCCCACCCCCCCAACTATATATACTAACTCCAGGATTGCACTACCGTGGGGAAAAGGGCATATAGCATTTTCAGTGTTTTGAGTTTGTCATATGAGTTTTCAGTGTTTTGAGCTTTCTGTGTTTTGGTTTCAGCCAAATGATTTCCCATCAAATGAGTTTTCTATCATTTGATAGGGACCCATATGTGTGTGTGTGTGTGTGTGTGTGTGTGTGTATATATATATAG
>NC_056743.1:147960947-147978447 GCF_019279795.1 Protopterus annectens | reverse complement strand
AAACCTCTAATGTGCATTTTCAAGGCTTCTTTGGAGGTAAGAGAAGGAAGCAGAAATTTAATTTATTGGGAGAAATATGCCACAATCAGGCTAAAGTAATAGGACATTTTAGGTCTCCAGTGAGCAGAAGAACCACAACCTTTTCTAAAGAACCCACCTTGTATGTAGTGTCTCATAGAAAATGTATGTAAAAAATCTAGCACACACTGTCTCTTTTTCTGTCTGTATCTTTCTATGGGTGTGTTTTAAGAAGTAAAACTCCCAAATGACGATGTCTATTTTGTTGACAGAACAGATAGTTGATAGGTCTGCAATATCAACACTTTGCAGGGATGGGAAATATAGCCATTCACAGGGGATTTGTTTGATCTGATAATTAGTATATATAATTAGCAGGAGGCATGGGGGGTGCATGGGGTCTTGGCCTAAGCAAAAAACAGTAGATTTCTTTTGCATGGTCCGAGGTTGTTAAGGTGGTGGTCCTTTTTTGTACATAATATTGTATGGGACCAGACAATATACCTGTATAATATATTTCAGTAGTCCATGCTTACATTTCCCAAAGTGACATACTGCTAACTTTGAAAACAGTAGTTATCCTATTGCAGGTCATCCCCATAGTGTTTCTGCTTAGACTTAAGCCTTTTGTATTATTACATTCTTGAGATACTCTGCTAACGAAAGGAAGGAACCATGGCAAGCTAAGAGGAAACACCGAGTATAGATCTGTGGTCAAGATTAACTAAGACATTCTACACCCATTTAAAAACATACATAGCTCTAGCATTTCTTACCGAAACTGTGTTTCAGGGGAGATACAAAAATAAACTACCTTGGTGATCCACCACAATAAATAAACTGTACAACAAAAGAAAGAAACTTTAATTATTACAGATCAAAAAATCTTCTGAAGGAAAATATCAAAAGGAATAAAAGAACTGCAAAAAAACATTAGAAAAGTCCGCTAAAGGAGCGCATCAAGTTAGGTTGACCACTGAAGCAGAAGACAAGTATAAATCCATTTTTGTAGATTACAAGGCTAAGAACTTATTTATAATGATGCATCTTTTTCAGACATTTAATGCAAGCTACACACTTGAGATGTCTAGTTAAAGCCCCGAAAAAACATCCGACTTTCTATTTAAAGCCCTGAAATATCGGAGTCTCTTATTTACCCAATTACCTTTAAAGTTCAGTTACTGAAAGTACTGTCCAAGATCAAAAGTGCTTCCTCCATGGGACTTGACAATATACCTGGCTGTTTAATTTATAGTGTTTAAAGATGTCCTTGTAGACATACTCCTTAAACTGCTTAGTCTAAATTTAGCTACTAGTTTAGCCCCTAATGAGTGGCACACTGCAGTGATGATGCTTCCATAAGGGAGGCATTAAATTGACCCAGATAATTACATATTAATCAGTCTTACAAGCTTAATCTGCAAACCCATCAAATGTATTATAACTGACCTCATAAACTGCAATATCAAGAATATTGTTGGTCTTGACCCACATAAGTTTAGCTTTGTGAAAAGTAGATCCTGTCTTTTGCATCTAATAAACTAGTTTGAAAGTGGTAGTGTTGTCGCCTCATAGTAAGACGCTGTCCGGTTCGATTCTCAGCTTGAGTGTCTTCTGCATGGAGACATGCATGAATGGGTGTACCTTCATTGAAGGTTGTGTGTCAGGGCTGGTAACTTGGCACCTAAAAATCAACTACCAATCATTAGCGGACCGGAGTTCCGCTGTGGCGACCCCTAACTGGGAAAAGCCAAAAGACTCAACAAAAAAGAGGCTATAGACAGTGGTATTCAGTACAGATGGTGTATCTTGATCTGACCAAGGCATTCAACCCTGTTTTCCATGTTGGCATCATACTAAAGCTAAATTCTTTAAAAATCAACCCATATGTAGTTATATGGATAGCAAACTGAAAGACAGAACCCACACTGTGTGAGTTACAGTTGCATTATCTGGAAATATTAAAGTAACCAATATTGTCTGTCAGGGCTTGGTGCTGGGAGCTCTCTTTTGTGGCCTTTACTTCTCATAACTCCAAGAAGAGAGGTTACATTTTTGGCCAACGAAGTTTGCAGATGACACAAATTGAGGGTTGTTAAGTCACCCTCTCTGACATGCAAATTCTATAGAATTCTCTCTCCCAAGTAAACTCTTGGTGTATTAAAAATGGGCTCAGATTAATTACTAAAAATGTGTAGTGTCATCACCTTTACTAAACAGCCCCTCCCCTCATCATACTGTATAGACAGCACACCACTACGAACCAAAAATGTAGTCTGGGAACTAGGAACTTGGGTTAATATTTCCCTCTCGCTTTTGATCATCATATGACAATGGTTATCAGGAAAACCTTTTATTTATTACAACTAATTGGCCAAAGAATATCATTTAGGTCTAAAGAAATAATCACTTCTTATAGTCATTATTGGTCAGACCAGCCATCAAGTGCATTGCCCCTTCAGGATGTATCCTATTAAATATAGACTATTAGAAAGACCCAAATGGACTTGACCAAAAAGATCACAAGGCCTAGTGTCCCTGAGCTATTAGGAAAGGCTAGAAGCTCTATTATTTTATTTAGTGTCTTATAGAATTTTGAGAGATCCGTCTCCCTTACCATGCTATTAAGAGATCCAGTTGTTCTGAACTTCCTGTATCTCTGCAAGTCCAATGGCCCCACCAATACTAGAAGAAAGGACCAAAATCTTCAGCAACAGATGAAACATGTTGGAGGGACAGGGCTTTTACCCTGCATCTCCCTAACATCTGGAATAAACTTCCCCTGCATGTTTAATCAGTGTCGCTGACTATTTTCTTTAAACATACCCTAAGCAACTGGATAGGTTTCCACAAATTTACTCTGGGTTTCACTGGCATGGTCCTTCACAAAGAAAGTGAAGCATGACTGAGGATATTATCAAGGTAGAAATGGTCATAAGAATTAATAATCATGGAATACTTAGAATATATAAATCTATGAATATTTAGGGTGAGGTACTAAAATAGGTTTTAAATAATTACCAAAATAATTAATGTATAAGCCTTTGTCTGAAAGCAAGCCTATGCTGGTCAACAGAAGTAGAAAAACAGATTTTACTTGAGAAATGTAATATGAGTACTATACACAAATGATCATTGTGCATGAATTGTTTACAGGAGCTGGAAATATAAATATTTAAAATACATAATTTAAAACTTGTTGGTTCATCCTTGTTCATACTAATTACGAACTAAATAATCTGTACTTTAACTGTTTTTATCAACTCAAGTCAGATCTCATTTACAAGTGCCTTCCCAAAACTCTTACCTTTTGCTGTTTCTCCAGATTGATCCTGCTTTCCTTTCCTCACTAACGCACTTTTTTTCAGAAAAGCATTCATAGATTAGTACTAAGCTAACTGCCCTTATGAGCCATTTTAAGCCTAGCCAATTATCCCTTGTGAGACTCGAACCCTGCACCTTGTGCTTGCAAGGCAAACACTTTAACCATTAGGCCACCCTCAAAACTTTCCATTTTTGAGATTTCTAGCACTAAATTTTTAAGACCATATCAGAAGGCAGAAAAAATGTTTCCAGAATGTAGTATATAAATAGAGACACCATGGATCAGCTGTAAGCATTTCTAGTAATAAAAATACTTTGGGATATATAGTTGCATTGCAGGTACACTGCCTCATGTTTTGAGGGTAGCGTGGATCCCTTCCATGCTGTTTCATAGGTTTAAGTGTATGCACCACACAAAGCATAAATTATGGTAATAAAATACTTAGAAAATGTATCCATTATGAGAGTTAAAAGCCCAGGATGGCAAATAACCAAAAAAAAGAAAAATAATTTTCCGGACGTGATCGGTAGCCTTTGCCTGTTTTTGCTAGTTGTTAGAGAGATCAGTTATCAAGTCCAACATATTCCACTGATAATTATATAAATTAATAACATATTTGTTAAGGGAAGACTGGAAAACTTAGTCTAGCCTTGTGCATGTGAGCAGCACCCTGTTGATTTGGTTTGAATGCTTCCATGCCAGTCTTTCATCATCTCTACACACACACCATTTTGGGGAGCACCTCCCAGCAAGTGAGATGCTGTATTGTTAAGTAATTCTGTCAGCTTGAAGGAGAAGGAGTTTTGCATCCTGGAAAGCCATTTGATGGTAGCCTATATGCAGTTAATGTTGTCGGCAAATACGGGATCTTCCCGATGAGTTGCCACTGAAACTGTCTTCTTATCCTTGTTGGTCTTCACTGAAGACATTGCTGTGTGTCTATAGTGCCAAGCATCTGGATTAGAATGGAAAAGGGTTCTAAGCTCATGACTTGGTAGAAGGGTAGCCGAAGCCTACACCCACTTATAGGGAATGGATACTGCGCTGTGGCTGGAGATTAACACCACCCCACAGAGACTGTCTGATTTGGGGATCACTACTTGTATGTCACTATATACTAAAGGATCATAGGCGATTACTAGGCTATTCACTCAGAGGTCATTTTAAAGCCTAGCTTTTTCATCCCAATGTAATACCATAGAAATGCTAGTCAATACCCAGGATTGTATTTAGTGATGACTGCCCATGTCCAGGAATGATGTGGGCACTATCCCCAGTAACAGTTTATGGTACCCCTTCCACTCGTCCAAGTTCCTCTCGAACAGTGTCATAAAGGTGCTCTGCTTCACATGAATTGGTAGCCTGTTGAAAGATGTGCCAGTCTCTGGGAGATTAATCTGTCCCTCCAGCATGTCCTGTTTAAGTCCAAAGCCATATTTACATCCTGGAACAGGTAGCCCTAATCCCATTTAATTTACAGATGTGCAGCAAGTTCATTAGGTTTGGGTCTTGGATTGCTCTGTAGGCCAGACGCAAGTCTCCCCTAAGAAGTCTTTATGGTACAGACTATAGTGACAGGGATTTTAGTCGGTCTGTGTAAGGCACATACTGGAACCCCTTGATATTCTTTGTTTGAAATCTCTGAAGTCTCTCCAGTTGCTGCAGGTCCTTAGTTGCTTAGTACAATACATGTTGAAATGGGTGTTATACTCCATAATGGGCCAGCTAAGTGCCAAGTATAGGGGGTTATAACTTCTTTTGCACTCGAAGTGATGTCTTTACTAATCAAGTGTGCTATGTAAAAAGCTTTCCTTTCTACAGTCAATGATTGTGGTTGAAGTTAAGGTTGCTGTCAACTTGTGATCCCAGGTCCATTAAACGTCATGGGTATTTAAGGTATTTTTGTTGATTTGATCGTGTGAAGGGAACATTTTTTGTGCCAAAAGGAATGATGATGCATTTCTTTGCATTCATTTTAAGACACTGACTAATACATCAGTCATTGTTCTGTGTGAGACTCTCCTGGCTTATATTGACATTTGGGAATTCAGTGATTGCACCTAGTTTGCAATCATCTGCAAACTTGGTCAGCCACAACCCCTTAGTTTTGACCTGAACTTCTTAGAAGTTTATACCAAACAGTGGTTGGGCCAGCACTGACCGCTATGACACCCTACTGGTAACAAGTCTGCTGGTTTGCTGTGGAGTCACCAACTTTGATAGTGTGTCCAGTTTGTGAGCCAGTTGTCAGCCCATCTTAAAATGAAGGTGTTTATATTCAGTTTACTAAGTTTATCGGTAATGCCCAAAGGTGGGATTGTGTTGAAAGCCTTTACAAGTCGAGGTATGCTGTGTGTACAGATTTGCCCTCATCAATGGGCTTGGTCATACTTTCAAATAAATCCACCAGATTTAACAGGCAGTATCTGCCCTTCACAAAGCTGAATTTGGTAGAATCCAGGGTTTGGAGGTCATCTATGTCTTTATTTATGAGATCCATAATGATACATTCCATGGCCTTACAAATGAGGCTGGTCAGGCTTATAGGTCTGTAATTCCATATGGGTCTGTTGCTAAATCACCTTTGTGGAGGGGGAGAACTGTTGCTGTTTTGCATTATGCAGTAACAAAGCCTGTGGTTAGGCTATGATTAAAAAGGGTACTTAATGGTGATGCTAGTTCATGTTTTAGCCTGTTTAGAACAGCCTGAGATGTTGTCTGGTCCCTTAGAGAATGTGTTTTTTGCCTTGGGCAGGGCTTTGAGGACCTGCCGTTCAGATATGTAGGTTGGGGATAAGTTTGGGGCAAAAGTACCTGATATTAAACTTGAGGGGCAGGCAGTGGTTTATCACTTTTTCCATGGATTTGGAATGCAGGCAGTACAGGAGTAGTAATAAAGAACAAAGATGAAGGGTGATTTAATGGTGCTGAATCATAAAGCCCTAAATGTGACCTATATGACACTGTGTAAAGGAGAAGCTGATGAGGGGTGGGAGCGAGCAGCAGATGCTAGTTGACCCATCTTGTGTGAGAGCTGCAGTGCCAGTACCCTCTGCAGAGAGAGGAAAAGACTTTGAGAGAAACATGGCATGCAGTATATGAGACCATGATATATGCTTCACACTGACAAGCTACAACAATATGATAGCATTTATAGAGCATGTGCAGAAGTGTTCATGTTCACAGAGAAAGGCACAGCATGTTCTCACATTTGAAAGTATACATATCAGTAATGGGGATTGATGGTAGTTAGGACCGTAAGGCAGAAAATCCCTCATGGCTGTAGGGCTGGCTGGATGACTTCCATGCCATAACTTGCTCTTGCCCCAGTGATGGGGAATGAATAGCCATGGTTACTGCACTAGCTACAAGGCTTACAAGGACAAAAAAATTGAACAAAAGACTGAAGGGAAGCTGTTTTCCCAACATTCTTGGCAGAAGCAAAATGAGCTGATCTCCACAGGGTAAATACCAAATAGAAACATGGAAAATTTGATGTTGAAAGTAAGTACAGTGAGAATAAAAACAAACATAGTAAGGTGGAGCACAGTTCAAGTGAAGGGTAGTTATTCTCATCTGTTTGTAGAGCTAACAACAAGTAACTTAACAGCTGTCAATGTTGTAGTGACCTTTGCGTAGATAGGAGAGGTTAGACTAGTCATATCTCCTTCTAAAAGATAAATAAAACAAAAACCTATATAAAGACATCATTTCTTGGATTTCTAACACCATCAAAAACAAAATTATCATTCTAGGAAATGTTGATACTAACTGGCTGAAACTTACCTCTAAACTTCTATCATCTGGCATAAATGTATTCATCTTCACCCAACTCATCTCCACTCCAACTAGAGTTAGCAACAGGAACAAGCAGGGCTCCATCCTAGACTGGATCTTGGTCACTATCCCTAGTAAGATCACCAAAGCTGGCACTCTTCCTGATACACTTAGTGACCATCTCTCTGTTTATATCCACAGAACAATCGCACACTTACATAAGGAACATAATTATAGATCAGTCCTGAAGCTGTCTACATTTGACTAACAGGCATTTATCAATATTCTAAAAAAACATGGTGTAGCATGTTAAAAACACTGTCTCTAGATGAAGCAGTCAATTATTTTAATAGAATTTTATTGGATACCCTAAACAGCATTACATTCCTTCACGTAAAAAGAATCTAAACCACCCATGCTCCATGGTTAATTAGACAAACAAAATAATTAACTACAGATCAGGACAAAGCTTGGAAGCAATTACTAAAAAATAAAACCTCCTCAGACCTATTAAATTTCAGGAAGCTCTGTAACCAGCTAAAAAAGCAAGTAACCAACGATAAAGAAAAATTTATATAAAACTACAAACAAATCATAAACAGAATCTCAAGAAATTCTGCTCATCTATTATTTAACTACTTAACTCTGGAAGAAAAATGTAATCCTTGTCCACATCCTGATAAAACTCCCGTACAAATCTCTGGTCTATTCAACATTCACTTCATTTTGAAAGTATATCTAACATCACTACGAGCTTGTCCCATCCCCCCTTCCCCTCCTTCCTTCTTAAATAGCCTCAAAATCTGCATACCTTCATCACAGTCTACTCCCAAACACTCTCGTTCAATTCACTTCACGCATCCCCTCTTAACTGTACTGCCTTCATACCTCAACATGTCTTAATTAATATCACAAAAAGACTATTTTTCAAACTTAAACCCTGTTCCTCCTCTGCTGATAATTTATGCACAGAATATTTAAAATAGATGGCATACTCTAAAAGTATATGTATTAATGGGTCCATCTTTGATTCTTATGTTCCATTATTCTGGAAAAAGGCTTTCACACCCCTCCATAAAGGAAGTAATTTCTCTGATATTTTCATCTACAGTCCTATCACTATCTTTTCCCCTATTTCTAAGTTTGTAGAAAAATCTATCTATATACAATTTCTAGACTACCTTTTTAGTGATCAGAATTGCATTTATTGGCAAAGTATGCACGCATACAAGGAATCTGACTCTGGTTTCAGTGACTCTCTAAGTATGAATTACATAAATGACATACATACAACTATTAAGAACAAGACAAAAAAGTAAATATACATATACCTACAAGGTATCTACAAGGTGCAAAGTGCAACTGAGGGCAAGAAATGCTGAAATAAACTCTGAAAGAAAAAAGTACTAACAATATGTAAAAAATACTGTAATGTAATCCGTTACTATCATCAACACAGCATGGTTGCAGACCAGTGCATAGTACCACCACTGCCTTATTGCCCTTTATGGATTCTGCTAATAAAGCAAGAGACTCGGGTAAAATTGTTTGTTGTGTATTTTTTGTGTTATCAAAGGCCTTTGGCACTCTCATCCTCTGCTTCTAAAACAGCTTACTACTATTGATCTTTCTATCCCCTCTTTCAAATGGTTCTCTAGTTACTTATCAAATAGACAACAGGCAATTAAATGCCAAGATTCTCTGTCCTTACCTACATAACACTACTGGAGCCCCCCCATGGCTCTATACTCATCTCTCTCCTATTTAATGCCTTTTCACATAACATTCATATTTCCTTCTGCCAGAGCTTTCTCGTCATACCTCTCAACTGTCCAGATTTTTGTAGAATATCTAGATTTTTGCATCTTATTTTTGGTCTGTTCCTCAATTTGTGGTTTTCTGTCAAATCCCTGGGATGATCTGGGGATTTTGGTCACTAAATAATGAGATACATTTGAGTTTCGTACTTCAAATCCTTCAGAAAATGCATGATAATGCAAAAATGATTACTTTATCAACTTTCAAAGTTTATAAGAGCAATATTTTAAAATCTGTCCCTATTTTTGGGGCCTTTGTCCATTTTCTCAGGCTTTGTCTATATTTCTTGCACTAAAAGGTTGGGAGGTATTTCTCTCAATTTGTAGACTCAACCATTATTTGCTCCTCCAATAATTTGCCTCACCACCAACAAATCACTTAAGATACCTTTAACTTCATCGAGGTTTGGCTTAGTAACAACCAATGCTACATAACCCATAGAAAACAAGCTATTCCTTTTTACCCATAAAACATCTGTCTTAAATATCCCACTTCACAATACTCTTATCAAAATAATGCAGCAATTGAAGTAGTTCCTCACACTAAACTACTAGGATTAATAATAGATGAACATCTAAAATTTGACCTACACATACAAAATCAGAAACCTGGAATTCTGTAACAGCACAACATTTTCTCAACTCGTCCACTAAATACATATTTGCTACCACCTATCTGTTCCCCAGTCTATCATATGGTGCTCCAATACTAATATACAAACTCCCTTAAACAGAAAGCTTAAAATGTGCTACAACAAAATTGCTAAATTTGCTTCTAATGCAAAATATTCTACTCATCATTGCATAGCTCTGCACATAGCTGGCTGGAACTTCCAAAATATCTTGCTTACTTTCAACTTATAATAGCTCATAAAATATTCTACAAATCTATGGGCTGCCCTGCCCTCAGCTCATTTATTTCTTAACTATTAACCTAAAAGATCTCTTGGATATTTAAACAACCTAGCAAATCTGCTGGTCAAAGTGTATACTCTCTCTCTGTTGCTTAAGTCTGGAACTCTCTACATTTAAGAGTCAATCAAAACTTAGCACGTTTTAAACTTACATTAAAAAAAATCTATCAAAAACTTGGATGTGCTTCTGCATTAACTCTGGCTTAATTACTTTCTTCTTGACCTTCCTATGTACTGTGCATTTCTAATTTCTTTCTTTAAATCTTGGTATCCTCTCATTAATTTGTAAATATCTTTTATATTCTTGCCATTTAATGTTTTAAATGTCTTTGAGTGTAGTTACTAAGACAATAAACATGTATCTAAATGTTTCTGTTCTTTTTTTCATAATTGCTTTGTCTTCAGGAATAATTTCTTATAATAATATCTTGAAATATACATATTGTATATTTTGTGTTTTACTAGGTGCTTTTCTCCCTGTATCTTTCTCTGAGAACCTGAACCTTTCATACATAGGCGTTTACAAGATTAACGACCACAAGAGCCTTTTTAAGCCTAAACATGCATCCTAAATCTCTGACGTGACATACCATCTGGAAAGTGCTCATTGTTTTGTTGCTGCTCTCTTTGCAAATTATGTTAATTGTAATATTATGTTATAAGTCCTGAATGTTTATTTCTGTTTATTCTGGAGCTTTTCTCCCCAGGCCTCTACTGAAATGGACACATGTTGGCCCAGTTAGACTTTACCAGTAAACAAATGTCAATAAATAAATGAATAAAATGAGCAATGTAAAAGTAGCACTTAAAGGAAGGCATTACACTCCCAGTCACATTAGCTCATCTGAAAGGTTTATTTTCCCCTGCAGTAACATCTTTGCTTCACTAAATACTATCACCTGATCGCCACTTAATTTTCTATTTTCTTTTATAAGGCAGCAACGTTTGATACAATATCACACTCCAGCATTGTTAAACGTATGGAATTGGCATAAATCCATGTATATAATACACAGGATAACCAGCTAACTCACGGCTAGGGTCCATGAAACCTTCTCCACAAAGTGGCTGGTTACATGCTGGGGCAACTCCTCTTTGCCATCTAATTATTGGAAATCAAAGCCAATGTCCAAGACTTCTGGTAGAACAAGTTCGCAGATGTTTGCAAACTGGGAGCAGTCCTAGATTTCCCCCCACCATATGAAAACGGCCTACAGTAAGGTCTAATACAGACAAATGACTGGTTCCAAGGCAATTGCTTAAAACTCCATGTTAAGAAATGCATTATAATAGCTTTTGGGAAATTGTCCACTCCCATAAACTATGTTTTCGATAAAACACCCCTAAGAGTTGACTCAGTAGTCAGGGATCTGGAAACACATGTACCAACGTAGTAAGAAAATACTATTCTGTTGCTCAACTTAAGTAAGGATATGGCATCTGGGTTGAGGGAAAACAACACATCGCTATACCCTGCCCTCATTAGACCCATCCTAGAATATTTTGCCCCTTTCAGTATGTATCGGACCAGATATGAAACAATTGGAACGTCCATAAAGGTTCCTTAAAAAAGAATGTGGGGCATAAGCAGTGTCCTATGTGGATCCTTTCAAAGCCCTGTTTCTATACTTGGATCTCCTATAGACTGTGTGTGTGTGTGTGTGTGTGTGTGTGTGTGTGTGTGTGTGTGTGTGTGTGTGTGTATGTTTTATATATATATATATATATATATATATATATATATATTTTTTTTTTTTTATATACTAACATATATATATATATATATATATATATATATGTGAAACAAGCTCTACAAGCCCTGTCTTGGATAAAACAATTTGGACACCATTTATTTTGTTGTCCAGTATGGTGTTGAAAGTGGCCTAGATGTTGGATCATATTGTAGGCACATACAAAGGGCAGTAGGTCTAGACATAGTCACAGCTTTCTCATGCTTATCAGTTTACAGGATGACACAGACTTTGTCAGTGATGGGTCAGTGTTTCTTTTTATCTACAGCATGGTAGCTACAAGGTACAGAGAATATTCCGGGGTGCTTTTGATGCCCAATTACATGCCTATAACCAAACACAAATGTCTACTTTATTCTTACATGCAATGTATAGCAATGAGGAACCCGCACTTTTGCTGTCATCCATCAAGCTATCACTTCTATTGTAGGCATTTTCATTACGCTAAACTAACTAGAGAATGGAAGGACTTAGTATAACTTTTTTCCTTTGTAGGTACATTACTAGTACAATAACATGCAGATTAGAAGACAGAGATTTTGGAACTTCTTTTGGTCCTAGCACTGCTTTTGGACTAGGTAGAGGTTCTCCCGTTCGATTCTCGGCTTGGCTTCGGAGTGCCTTCTGTGTGGAGTCTGGATGTCCTCCCCGCGTTTGGGTAGCATTCGAAAGACATGCGTGCATAAATGGGCGTGCCTTAGTTGAAGGTTGGGCATCACGCTGGCACCTCAGCATTGTGTAAAAATCTACTGCCAATAATTAGCAGACCGGAATTCCACTGTGGCGTCCCCTTACCGGGAAAAAGCCGAAAGACAAACAACAACTGCTTTTGGACTAGGTACACAGCCAGGATTTTCATAGGTTCATAGATAAGTATTAGGCTAACTGCCCTTGTGGCCCATTTTAAGCCTAGCCATTTATCCCATGTGAGAATCAAACCCTGTACCTTGTAAATGTAAGGCAAACACCTTAGCAATTATGCGAACCTCCCCCTCCCTTGACCTATGCTCAGTGTCACTGAAGTTATTTCCTGTAAACACTGCCCTCGTTAGCAGTGCTGCTACAGAGATACTTTGGGAGTAATCCTGCATGTTGTTTAACTATGTCTTGTGACAGTACAGACAACCAGAAAAGCCTGAAGTTTATTAACAGGAATTTAAACTAATAACAACAATAATATTCAGTTTCATATTCAGTAAGGAACAGAACCATTTGATTAGAGAGTTTGGGACTAACAGGTGTAACGTGTTTTGCTGTTTTCAAGAACAACAACAATACAGCAGTTGTGGGCTCTGAGTACTTTTGCAGGGGGAGAAAAAAGAAGACTGGAGCACATTTCACAAATCATTGAGTTGCCATAGTGATGTCACAGACAAAATACAGAAAAATGAACTCTTCTCACGTACTGGTTTAGTTCTCCCAGAGTGCAATAAGGCTACTTAACACATCTGATTCCTGTAATTTTCAGTATGAGAGAGAAATGAGCTTTAGGTCCTTGCCACAAGTTTGGTTTTAGCTATCCAGTGCAGTTTGCATTATTGCATTTAAGCAGATCATGTCTTTTGAGAATACACTCTGGGCCGGATTCACGAAACCTCCATGTAAGACTTAATATGTCTTACTTGGAGGCTGCAGTTGAACGGTATGACATCAGCATGCCATGCATATTCATGAGGGCATGCTGAATCATACCCTAGGCTAACACGGTCCATGTAGGTAAGTAGGGGGCATGTCCGAATGCCGAGTACTGCAAAGGGACACGCCCCCAGAAGAGTCAGAGGCCTGAAAGTAAACACCCATGAGCGAGTCCTTAGAAATGTCAAGGAACACAACACCACACATCCCCAGAGACAAAACCCTACTGAAAAATGTGTAAAATGTAAAAATAGCAGTTTAATTTTTTTTTTATAATTTCAAAAATGTTTGCCTGCAATTGTGCTCATTTGCGTGGGTCTGCCCTTCGCTCAGCCACAGTTAGCAGATATGACACTGAAAAGCATATAAGATCTACATATGCAAATTAAGCCAAGTAGCAATAGCGTAGTGGTAGAGACGTTGGCCAAAGAGGAGGTAGTCACGGTTCGAGCCCCCACGACATCAGTCACCATTTTTATTTAAATAAGTATGAAACAATCCCCTGACATATATATATATATAAATATATAACTATAATTTAAGTAAAATGTAATGAAATGGGCCATGTATTTGTGAAGAAATCCGACAGAATAATTTATAAAAAAGGATTATAATTGCCCATAGCTGAGCAGCGCTTTAACAAGCTGCATTTGAGTGCCCGTAGGTGAGCAGCACTTTAACAAGCATAATATGAGTGCCCATAGCTCAGCAGTGCTTCACCCAGCATAATATGAATGCTCATAGCTAAATAATGTGTTACCCAGCATAAGTCGTTTGCGCGGAGCTGCGCAGCGTGCCAACCAGCTTACCTGTGGGCAACATTGGGCAAGCTGTATCAAAGCCGCCTTTACACAGACACACCTCCTAGCCTGTCTAGACAGTAGTAAAAAAAAAAAAAAGCAATGCCAAGGGTCGAACCCGGGATACTGTGCACCATAGTCAATGTACTGAACCACTAAGCCATGACAGTTATATTGAGAAATACAGTATTAGCATATATATAGGAATGAATGAAAATAGAACCATGATGAAGCAGGTTTGCTTTAAGCTGATAAATATCCAAAATGGCCAATCAGAGATAAGTGCGGGAAAACGGGCATATATATGCCCCATAGGCGGGAATACACACCATAACTGATTGTGGTACCCATTTGCAGTCAGGATGGCAGGTGCAGGAGAGGGAAATCGCTTTAGCGCACAAAGGTGGGGTGTTGAGGAGTCAAAATATATGGTTTGGCTCCTAGTCCATGATCATGAAGCACAACTCATGCAGGGCCAGGTTCAATGGGGTGCGTACAAGGCAGAGGCATGGAACCGGTTGGCACATGATCTCACCAGTGCCACAGGCATTCATAATGACTGGTGAACAGGTCCGTCACCACCATGCGGACCTGAAGCGATGTAAGGAGGACCAACTGAACCACTGGATCCAGGAGGCCCGCCAAATGCCCAATGCCTCACTACTGAGTAAGTATCCATGCAATTATGTATGTAAGAAATGCTATCCTAGCCTATAGTATGGAGAGGTATGTTCCAATATTCCTTCATTTATATTACAGCTGCAGGTGTCCGTTCTGCGAATCAGCGAGCCTATGCTGATAGGCTGCTGAGGCTGCACCACCAGGCAGGTTAGTAATTATTTAGCTGGTATTGTTATAGAATATAAGTAAGACAGATTGTAAAAGAGTTCATTGTTGTAACCCAGTAATAAAGGTGAAATAAGCCTGGAATAAAGATTCTGCTAGTATTGTAAGATTAGATAAGTGATGCAGCCTGGAAAACAGTGTATTGCAATCCTGTAATAAAGATTAAACAAGTCTCAAATAGAGTTTCCACCTGTATTGTAATATCAGATAACTGCTTCAGCCTGAAAATGAGTGATAATCAATCAACAAAGGGTAGACAAGTGTCGAATACATCCTTGTAAATTCTGCCATATGAAATAAGTGAGTCAGCTGGAAAGGATTGTTGTAACCCAGTAATAAATGTTAATAAAGCCCAGAATTAAGTACCATTCTGAAATGTAAATATAAAATAAGTGAGAGAGTGTGAGAAAGACAGTTTGAAGCTACCAAGAAAGCTGTAATAAGTCTGGAATAAAGGTATACTGCAGTTACTACATAATATTATGTTGCTGTGCCCTTGCATTATGGAGATAGTATGGTTGTATGAAATGCTGAACATCCACAGTTGTCTAGACCCATATAAATCAAATGTAGCAGGATGCTGTACCTGAACACAGCCAGATATGAACATAAATGAATAAAAATGGAATGTATATTAATGTAGCAGTAACACCCCCATCACCAACATTCCTAAGGTTACATACAGGAAACTGTACTAATACATGTAGGGGATGTATATCTGCATCTATTAGGAATGCACAGTATATGTATAGGTAGTCCAAGTTGTTAATGTAATATTTCTCCACCCTACCCTATTTTCACAAATTATGCCATTCCACACCAAACTGTGTATGTGTACTCACAATTAATTACCATGGACATTTGTCCTGTTGGTTCATACATATCTGCATGTACATTGATGCATGTGCCCTGTTCACATATCCAAACCTGATGGCCTGTTGCCACCAATCAACCCTGCATGCTGTTGGAATGTGCACTGTTGTTCTAAATATGTATGTGTTATGCTTGCTGCTCAATGTTTGGAATTTATGGGTGTTTGGTTAATGGGAATACTGATGCATGCTGTTACAACTAATTTTGAATGGTGTTGTTTGTTACTAACCCAAAATGCCATAAAATACTGCTAAACATAGGACAAGAGGGAAGGCGGGTTCCAGCAAACCCACGTCAGCTGGCGAGTGCACCTGGCACCAGTGCCCAGCCCGGGATCTCCTCCTCCGGTGGCCCTGTGCCACCGCGCAGGAAGTGCTGCAGGGGATGGGGCTCATCCCTCCTCTGCAAGCGTGGCCAGAGGAGAGCCCCCACTCACCCTCCATAGGGTCCGTTCTGTGGTGCGTAGTGAGATCAGGCGTTCTGTGACTGATCCCCTATGCCAGCTCGAGGTGAGAGTGGCGCAACTCACGGGTGTGCCTGCCCATCCTATCCAGCCCCCAGCACAGCCCCGGCCTGGGCTGTGAAGGCGCAGTGGTAACTGCCGATGGATGGGGATCTCAGTTCCACTGTTGCCACCTGTGGGCTCATGGGCTCGCCATATCCAAACATCCATCCCCGTCAATTGTGTTTACCCCCCACGTGTCATACTCCGCCCCTGTGTGCATCTTGTTTGTCTTGTCTGTTAACCTCCCCAACCTACCTCCTACCTCCCCAAATATATCTACTTCCTGTACCTCACATTCCACTCTCACCTGAAAAAAAAAATAAAAAAGAGCACTCTGTTTCCACAAAAAAAATACGCCCCATACATAGCTGCTCAATTTGCAAACATGTCCGCTGGACATGCAAACTGATAATTCTAATTGGCAGTACAACATATTTTGTTGTCCTCACCCCTCTCTCAGGGGTGGAAGGTTTCAAATTTCACACTAAATTTCAGACACATGCACAGCTGTTGCTGATAAGAAATGGGCAGCTATGGACCTTCCCTACATCCTTCCTGCACATCCCAAGCTTTTTTCCCTACTGTCCTACCCTCTTTGTGCCCCCTTTTTCACCACTTTCCTATTTCCCCATTTTCTTTTCTTTAAAAGAAAATAGTGCGGGTGTTAGCGGGAGTAAGCACTTTAAGCAGTAGTCAGCAGGTGTGTGCTTGTGTGCGCTTAGCTAAGCGTCACGCAAACTCGTGCAAACCCACTTGCAACTGCTTAAAAGTGCCTTAGTCACTCTGTATGACAACGCCTGTAGTCTTCTCATCAGAAAAATAAAATACCCCTGTCAGTCTCGAACCCCGGACCTTGTTAACACTAGTCTACATGAATTACCACTGAGCCCACAGCAAATATACAAGAACTTGGTGCTGAAAGAAATATATCATGAAATACAATGAGTGAATGTAAAGGGAAAATAGGAAGGCCATTACAGAAAGCTTGTTCTGTGTATCTTTACTGGCAATTCTTGTGGAATTGCATTACATTAGTGTGAGAAGAGAAACAGCCATGCTAGTAGGTAATAATGTTACAGTAGCACCTTACAAACCCCACACAGTATCAGAGCAGGATAAACACCGCCATATTTGAATAGGTAAGAGGCCAGACCTTCCAACTGTTACTGATTTACAGGGATGTCCCTGATTTGCAAACAACTGTTACCTGTGCCCCACTGACTCCCTGTGAAATGTGCT
>NC_056743.1:147923447-147955947 GCF_019279795.1 Protopterus annectens | reverse complement strand
TGTTTGTGTAGCTGTTGACCTGCCTATTCTTCTGCAAGATTGATATTCTGAGCATAATCTGTACACCTGTGAAAGCCACCTGTTGTACTACTGTACTTTATCATACTCACAGTATCAATGGCACAGTTGTGGCCACTGGCAATCACTGTCATATTGTTGCAGGTCCCTCTGGAGTGACAGCAAGGCAGCCAATCCATGCCGGTGAGTGTGTAATAACAATACTATTGCTAATGACATGTGCTTGTCATATGGAGGTGTAGTCTGTGCACATGTAACACACCTATGCATAATGCATGCTGTGCATGTTTGCTGTGAGACTATGCATATCCCATTATTCTCAATAGCTGCCCCACTCACATGCAATACACAGAGCATGACACACGTGTGGCAACACAGTACTGGACATTGTATAGGCATACCTGATACACATGTACACAACACACACATGTTTGGCATACACACTACACCTTAGCCTGCTGCACATGTCCAATTATGACACCTGCTGTATGGCCACCCTTCAGTATCCCACTTCTCATCTATGCAGCACACATAATATACCTGAGGGATAGAGGCCTATCATGTCTTTGTGCAACAGTCTTGAACAAATAATACATTCATGTTGGGCAATGCCCACTATTGGCCACCTTACAAAACCCATGTAACAAGTGGCTGTGTAATTGAGGATGCAGTCATGTTACTGCACGTCAGGTACAGCATGCTAGCTGCCTGTCTGGCACACATTATTATTGTTGACTGACCACAAGAAGCATGTTGATCATGGCTCACGTTACTACACCACATCCAGTTCCGCCGACCACAAAAGTGCACATAGCAGTCATTGCATAGCACAGTTATGTGTTGTGTGTGTGTGTGTGTGTGTGTGTGTGTGTGTGTGTGTGTGTGTGTGTGTGTGTGTGTGTGTGTGTGTGTGTGTGTGTGTGTGTGTGCAAATATATGCTCCCACAGCTTGTAACACTTGCACTACATTATTATATCCTTGTACACATTGTGTCCCAGGGGGAGACAATCACTGAACAACTACACACAAGCATCAAGTACACGTATACTGTTATTAACAAGGGCTGTCTACACTTGCACTGCATGGTCCTGTGCAACACATAATCTGCATGCTGACACATGTGCAGTGATGTTTTTCCTTGTGATACTGTCACCCACCCTAAAACAGTATTGTGTATGTGTTGGATTGCAGGTGTGTCTGTGTTTGTATCTGCTGTACTGAAGAGTATGCTGCACATGTGTGCCTGTCTGCATGTGCACCTGTGTGCCTCTGTGCATGTGTGCCTGTGCGCCTATGTGTTAATATCGTGTACACATTTGTAAACTGTGTTTCCTATCTTCCTCTCACAGGTTCTGATGTTGCTGTGGTGGAGTGCAGCAGGGAACCTGAAGCCACTGCTGGGGATAGTGATTATGATGATACATGTGTAATGGCAAAGGGAGGTGTGACAGGGTCTGTCGTTGGTCAGCCAATTGACACTACACAGCAGTCAACCCCATCAATGCGCACAGTCATCCTGCCTATACATCCATTGTCACCAATGTCCTTAGCTGAGGGACAGCATACAGTGGGCATTGACCAGGGTAGTGTGGTATCATTGGCACATGCATCCCCTCACAGCAGCCATGGCCAGATTCCTGACATGGTACCACACAAGCAAATGTCCAGGGGTTCTCGTGGGAGCATTCGTGGTCGTACTGCACCTGTCAGATGTGCCCACAGAGGTCTTTCAACCTCAGCTATGTTCCAGGCTGTAATGCAGGCACAGGCACATATGGAACGGTACACCAGACAGGGTCTGAGGGAGCTTAGAGCAAATCACACCGCTATGAATGACACTATGCGTGACATTGCATCTGCCATCCATAACATCAGCGAGGTCATTGATAGACGTTGGGGGGACACATTAGATCTCTTCCACAACTACATGTCCAGGAGCCAGGACACTGCAGGATGGTTGAGATGTCGATGTGGACATATGCCAGCAACATTATCAGCTGGCAGTCATCGTGGACGACAACAAACCCATAGCCGCTCCCATAGTGCCAGTACCAGTCTGAGCAGTGCTGGGTCTGTGCTGTCATTAGACCGTCCGAGAAGACAATGTGCACGTGGCTCTGGACAGTCCCAGCAGGGACATTTGTCCAGTCAACAACCCACTGCTTCTGATGACAGTACCCAGTACCTGATACTGTCCATAGCACCCCTGCCAGGCACAGGTACCATGTCTGTGGCCAGAGACAGTGATCTGTATGACCTGGCAGGTACAGTCTGTGGCTGTCCACAAACACCCATATATGGCAGCTATGTGGTGGAACTGTGTGCATGCATACACACACACATAATGCTAACACCTAGGGCTAACACATACACACACACATTGCAGCAACATTGCCCCATGTACTGTTGTCCCTCACTAACACACACACACATACATGTCAATTGGATGTGTCAATGGCAGACTCTGGCAAACCAAGTACACATCCTGTGCATATGATGAAACTGTGCCACCTCCTGCCATCTGTAACATTGATGCAGGAACAGGGTAGCATGGTGCTGATACACAGGGTGACAACATAGCACTGTAGTAATATTATCATGTTGTTAACAGTACAGTGTAATGATATTGTTGTGGGTATATTCGAGCATGCATGATGCAGTACCTATGTTTGTCATTGCAGTTTTGTATACACAAGTGTTAATTCCCAAAGTGTACTGTCTGCACATGTGCCACATGGCTGTTGTGTGTACCTGTGCCTGCATGTGTTGGGGTGTGGACAGCACATGTGTGATGTTTGCAGCATTGAGTTGCAGGTGTACATTTGTGAACATGGTTAGCATGGAACATGACATGGTTTGACAGTATGTTGTGGGTGATACGGTTTCCAAATTTCAATGGTCTGCATTCTGGTAGTATACACAGCTTACATAGCCTGACATTCAGTGGTCATGACATGGTATCTCCTCAACTGATACACAGATGTAGGAACTTGGTGTCAGTGATATCCCTGCAGTACTACACTATATTCTTACCGAGCCACACACATCCCTGGGAACAATACTCTTTGGCATATAGCAGTCTCGCGTACATGCCAACACACTACGGATATGTCCATCCACAACTGCAAATACATACAGTGGCCTACACATGACACACCTAAACACCACAAGGGTATCATATGGACAAATACCTGCTTTCCAAGCCATGCTGTATTGCTGTAACACAACTGTGGCATTGGCATCGGCATGTAGTTAACATAGTATTCCAATAGTACCATGTAGGTGGTAGCACCCATCATGTAGAATGGGTAATGGTGTGTACATGTGGACAAGTGTTATCTTGTCTTTCCTGTGATATTCACATTTCCAAAGGTATTCTGCTGTCGCTCGGTGTATCACCTAAGCAAGAAGGTGTCTATATGCATATCGGCAACAGTTGCCATACACCTACACTGGGTGCCCATCACTCGCAGACTTTGCTGTGTTTTAACATGTCTAACATATACTCCTGACATGAACCCTCATCCACATTAATCTATCAAAGCTTTCATGGGTGTGTGTCACATAGTTGGCCTAGGACACAGATCACTGCAGTAGCCTGCATTGTCACCAACATACATGTATGGCCTAAGGTCTGGTAAGCTGCAGCACATGCTGGCAATGGTAACAACTGCATTCATATGGGGCAGCCTTCACACATAGGAACTATTAAAGGTGACAGGTACATATCTGTATGTGGCACACACATACCTGATGTGTGCATTGAAATTACTGTTATAATAATATGTCATACAATAATATAAGCAAAACTCACAACACATTGACAAACTGTGTGAGAAACGCACACATGGCATTTGTAGCATTCAAACCCCTACCTAACTATGTTATGATACTTGAGAGAGACGCATTAGCACAGCACGCTATTCGCATTACTGGATGATTTCCCTTCTCCTGGTGTATTTATAGGGTGCTGACATCATTAGTCTTTCCAAAGAGGAATGTACATCTTTTAGTGTGTTATCCCAGTCTTCAAAAAGGCCATTCCTTTCACAGAGAATTGCATACATACACACCCCCCTGCTGTCACTCCAGCATGTCGTATTTATTTCAGTCCTGAGGTTCAGGTCTCTTGAGCGCATAGCTTGATGGGATTCTGAGTTTCTGAGGTGCAGCATGTCCACTGATTCCAGGTTGGACATGGATTTATACATCAGACACAGATTGCCTCTGGGCAGGCGGTATGCCACTGAGTGGAGCTGCAGTTTCTTTAACCGGGCAGCGAATGGCATGTATTTGAGCCCTTTGATTCTCCTGGTGAGGTACTTTTGTGGTCTTTCCAGATGCTGCAGGTGTCTGATAAGGTACATCCCACAAGGGGCATTGTACTCAATTATGGGCCTGATGAGGGATGAGTTTAGAGGCACCATGACCTCCCCTGATGTAGATGTGAATACCTTCATGATTAGGTGGGCTATATGAAATGTTTTTCTAAACACTTTGGCCATGTGGTTATCGAATGTGAGATTGCTATCAGCTTGGGTCCCCAGGTCCCTTATCACTTCTTCCATACTTAATGGGTTACCACCTATGTGGTAATTTGTGGGCACTTAGTTTTTGACAAAGGGGAGGACTATACACTGTTTTGCGTTTAGCTTGAGGACATGGCTCTGGCACCAGTTGTCTGTTTCTACGAGGCCCTTTTGTAGGATGCTTGTGTCAGCTGGAGAGTCGATTATGGTGCCCAGTTTGCAGTCATCTGCAAATTTGTTCACCAACAGTCCTTCTGTGTTGGGCTGTACCTCTGAGAAAGATATACCAAACAAGGGAGGTCCCAGGACTGAGCCTTGTGGGATGCCACTTGTAGCTGGTTTGGGGTCTGACATGGCTCCAGCATTTCTGACCATGTGGGTTCTGTCCTTGAGCCAGTTTGCAACCCATCTAGTGACATAGGGGTTTATATTGAAGCTGGTGATCTTATCTATGATGACCAAGTGGGGTACTGTATGGAAGCTTTTGCGAGGTCCAGGTAGACTGTGTGGACCACCTTCCCCTCGTCAATGGCCTTGGTGACTGTTTCTAATGATTCAACCAGGTTTAAGAGGCAGAATCTGCCCTTGACAAAGCCAAACTGGGTAGGATCCAGTGTCTGTAGGTCCCCAATATGTTTATTTCTGAGGTCCATGATGATCTTTTCATAGCTTTGCAGACCAAGGTAGTCAGGCTTCTGGGGCGATAGTTTGCAGTATCCATTGAGGCACCACCTTTGTGGAGAGGGACCACTGTTGCTGTACACTGCTCTTTGGGTACATATTCTGTGGAAAGGCTGAGATTGAACAGTGGTTTTATGTTTGTGTTTAATTCTTCTTGGGGTTCATGTTGGACACAGCCCAGGACACTGTCTGGTCCCATTGATGCTGTGTGTTTTGCTTTGGAGAGGCTGGCTGTTACCTGAGCATCTGCGATGTCAGGGGGCCAGCACTCTGCTAGGATAGATATTTGCCCTTTTGGTGGGGAGGGGGGAGTTTGCACTGAACCTGTCAGCTCAGATGTTGGCAATGTCTGTGGATTGGTGTATTGTTTGTCATTTTGGACTACTTCTGAGCATATCTGGGGATTCCCACACAGGTTCCTACCATAAGTAAATAATGCCTTGTGATTATCCTTGGTGTCCTGTACAATTTTTATCTCAAAGATGGCCTTAGACGATCTTGTGTGGCCATAGTTTTTCAATAATACTGATCAGAGATGCCTTGCCTTTTTGGGATTTTGATGTATCATATAGTAGCTTCCTCCTTGTATTGTATGGTTTGTTTATGGCTGGGGTCCACCGGACAGGATGCCTGGCTTTGGAGGATTGGGTCTTGGTTTTATTTGGGATTGCGTGATCCATGCATTCCTGATGGTGTTCATAGAATGCGTTTATAAAGGGTTATGAAGTCTGGGCCATATTTTCCACGGGCACAGGGGCTGTGAAGGATTCCACCTCAGTTTTGAGGAGTGTGACATTTGCTTTAGTGAATAATTTTCACTGTGTTTTTCTGGTCATGGGCTGGGATCGGGATGTGAATATCCAGTGAGATTACTCTCTGGTCTGATCTTACCAGTGAGGGATACGCTTCTGGTCTTGGGCATAGAGTCCCCATGTTGGTGATGATCAGGTCCAGTATTTTTCCCCTGTTGTGGGAGTGGTAGCAAGTTGTTCCATAGCATTTTGGTTTATAAATTCTGTGAACCTTTGGGCTAGGGTGTTGGGGCTAGGATAATGCTTCCAGTCTATGTTTGGGTAGTTGAAGTCACCCAATATAATGGTGTTTGTGGAGACCTTCATATTTTCATGTGTTCTCAAGTCAGCCAAGTGTGGTTCCTGGGTTTAGGAGGGTGGTCTGTAGCAGGCTGTGAACTGGAAGGCGGTTTTAGCCACTGCTAGTTGCACATGGATAGTCTCTGATGCTTCATGCTGTGCCACCAACCTGGGGGTGTGGGTATCTTTGACAAATATTGATACTCACCCTCGTTTTGTAGTTTGTTCCATGTTTTGCAGCTGTAAAGCATGGTATGAGGTGTAACCTGTTAATGCTAGGGTGCTCTTGGGAGCCTTGAACCAGGTTTCTGTTACTGCACAGATATCAACATTCTCCATGCCGAGGAGAGTTTGGGGTGCATGCATCTTGCAGTTTAGACTTCTGGCATTGAGTAGCATTACTTATAGTTTCTTATCCCTTGTGATACCTATGGAGGTGGGTTTGTGTTTTGAGCCTTACCTAAAAAAGGCACTATGGGGGTGACAAGAGCCTTTGGCAATATCCAAAAGGCCGCAGGTGATAGGTGAAATCCATCTCTAGTGAAGCATCATGTCTTGTCGAGCATGTCATCCCAGGCTGACAGGCATTGTATCCCCTTTCACTGACACCAATACCTAAGACAATTGTTCATCTTGTCTTCATATTGTGACCTCATGTTTGGTGAGGGTAGGATGATACTGAAGGTCATCAAGTTTGCATATACTGCATGGTGGTAAATGCTGTTTAGCACTACCTTACTTTGCTTAACACATGGCAATCATACCTCAGGTGGTGCTGCAGGGCTGCCTATGTCAGATGCACATACTGCAATCCCTATACATGTTTGAAAACAGGTAGTGTCAAGTTAGGCATCCCTTTTACTATATGTGCGAGTCAGAGAGAGGTATAATTTCCAGGGTTCCTACTGAGCCGGTGTATGTGCTATGTGTTGCCTCTTTGCCAAGGCATAATGGGCATGCCTCCTTCTGCCTACTGGGGCAGGCTCAGGTTGTTCCTCCTCCGAGTCACGCTCTGCCTGTGATGGCCTTGGCACTGGTGGGGGGGCTGTTTGTCCCAGGCCTATGCTGGTCCTGCTGCAGCTGTTTTCGCAGAATCATATTATGTAGCATAGCACATACCATAACAATTTGGGTACATGTAGTTGGTGGGTATTGCAAGGCTCCACCAGATGTGTCCAGGCACCGGAAACATGACTTGAGCAACCCAAACACATGCTCAATTACATTTCGTGTTTGTGCGTGTGCCTCATTATGGCATTCCTGTTCAGGTGTGTGTGCGTTTCTGATGGGTTTCATCAGCCACAGCTCCAGTGCATAGCCAGCATCCCCCACTAAGTGACCATGTGGGATGTCCCCACTGGCAAATGTCTGGTACAGCTGCATCAGATGCCAGATATGGGAATCATGGTAGCTTCCAGGGCAGCCAGCACACATATTCATTATTATGCCCTGGGCATCACACACGACCTGGCAGTTGATGGAGGGGAAGCCCTTGCAGTTAATGTAGGCCCTACCCCACTCACCGGCTGGTGCTTTGATGCGTATATGCGTGCAGTCTATTGCACCCACTACCTCAGGGTATTCTGCTATTTGCTGGAAGAGACGCATATTGCTGATCAATACCTCACAGGAATTGGGGAAATATACATGATCACCGACATGTGCTGACATGGCATCCAGGAACTGGTGCAGTACCCTGGATGCTGATGCCTGTGATATCCCCATCATATCACCAGTTGGTCTCTGAAAGGTACCTGTTGCTAGTATTCTTAGGCCAACACATACCTTGATTTCCACTGGGATGGGTTCCCCTCTGTTGGTTCTGTGTGTGAGGCGTGGCCTGCACAGCTCAACAATTTGCTGCAGGAGGTCTCTGTCCACTCTATAGCGCTCCACTATCTCCAGCTCATGTAACCCCTGGTAGGTGACCCTGGGCCTGTACACTCTTCTCCGTCTCCTCACTGTGCGTTGTCTAGCAGCATTTGCATTGTCACCACCCTCAGCATGTTGCATATGTCGCCTTATAACAGCAATGGCAGCCCCTAGCATTTTTTGTCTGAGTGTAGCTTTTTCAGTTTTCACTTCTAGTAGCTTACTCCAGTGTTGCAGTGTCTCTTGAGAGAAACAAACTGCACTGTTGTTTGCAGAGTTTTAAGTGCTGGGCTGGGCTAGTGTTCTGCCTGTGTAATTGCCTGATTCTGATTGTTTGCACCTGCTAGCTCTACTAGTATTCCCTGATAGCTTCCTACTATTTGTTGTGCTTCCTTTTTCCTTTCTGTTTCCTCGGGGGAGCGACGCGCATACAAGCGGAACCACGCTCACGGCAGCTAACACGCACGCACACATGCTTACATGGACTAAAACTTGCTTATTCGGGTTAAACCGTGCACACCAGCGCAAACACGCTTACAGGTCTTCCAACAGCCTGATACATGCTTACTCCAGCTTAAACGCGCGCACTCTGTCTTACTCGAGTTTACAGGTGCGCACACGTGCATACCCACTCAGCAAGAAACTTTGGTGTTATCTACAGTATACACCTTCCATTTGTTTGGCTTTACCTGGTCTACCTGTTGACACACCTCTTTCCATGATGTCTAACTGACAGCTAACACATGCCACTGTGCTCCAATGAGCTTCACTACTTTCATACATACCCCCCTTGTGATGTCACCTATCTCCTACTCTGTTCCTCCCCATATCCTACTCCTACACTCCACTGACTGTGCTCATTTGCTATGTAAAAGTGTGATTCACTATCCTAACACTCATTTACATAGGATTGCCTACTAATGCTTGGTTACATGTCTTAGACTGGCCTTCCCCCCTTAGCAACCCCTACTCGGTGGCCATGTTGTCTTCAGCCTGCTATTCCCTTACATTGTCATTCAACAATTTTCATAAATTCCACGTTTGTGGCTTTTATTGTCTAATTTTCTGATTTTTATAGCGCACCTCATTTGCGCAGTGCTGCGCTACACTTAAACATCGGAAATCGCCGAAAAAAAAAATCTTTTTATTTTAATTTTGCATCTGGGAAACTTTCCACTGGCCATATATTTGGCCATTGGCATGCTTACTCAACCATATGCAACTTTTATTTGGAGCTGACAAGGCTCCATTGTGCTATTTGCAGAATGGTACTCAGTTGTCATCTGAGTACATTTCTGCAGATAACACGTCTCCTACTCGGACAGGTTTGTTCTTCCTGGATCACAAATTTACCTAATTTGCATGCCTTTTGGCTGCAAGTGAGGTAATTTGCATATGCCAGCCCTGTCCGTGTAGGAGACGTTTTAGGAGCTCTCTTACACGCCCCTACAGGCTGTTCCTGGATCGCTCATCAGACATGATGGCTGCATGGAGTCTTACTCTACTCATAGACTCCGTGCAAGCCATCGTGAATCTGGCCCTCTGTTTTCCATTTTAAAGTGATACACAAGAGTGCACCTTATGTTAGTTTTCAGTTTCTTTCTAGAAAAAAAAAGCACTTTCTGTAAGTTTTCAATTTCCTCATCTTCCTGTTGCTTACATGATCTTTCTAACCCAGCCCTTTGTTTTGATTACTCAGAACTATTACTGGATCTAGCAGTAACTTACTGTTCTGCCATCTAACTCTGTTTCTCATATCTAGAGTCAGGCTGCTTTTCAAAGGCTGTACAAGCACTGTAAAGAAGCTGCTTTGAGTTTCTGCTTCTTAATTCTTCTATAATTACTGCCTTTTCTTCAGTTAATATTAGTGCATGGCTACACACCACTGCATGTATATCATTAGTGACATTCCAGGTATCAAGGTAAGCAGTAGTTGTGTTTACTTTTTAAAGGTTACTTAATGTTATGAGTCACAGGAACAATTTTAAGTAGTCTTTTCCTTGAGTAACTCTGTGTATTGTTATAATTTAGACAAAATTTTTCCTCTGACCATGGTACAGTTAAAAGGAAGAGATAAGATGAACAAAGGAAAGATATAGCTTTTTGTCATTTACTAAACACATTTCAGTGTGCTGAATCTTGATTTCTTAGTGTAAATTGTACCTATCAGCTTTCATTTAGTATCTTAATATTACAGACTATATTCTTGTCTATCTTTTGTTGTGTAGACCATAACTGGTTCCTTTTGGTACTCCCAGTCTAGCCTGGCTCTGCTTTATGGTACCAGTTGAACATTTTTTATTTACAGTTTTGGCAGATCATGGATCCAGTTTCTTGACCTCGAACGTAATGTATGCCAGTCATAGATATATGGCAAGAAAGTCGCATTTCTTCTCTCTCTGAGGTTTCTTGCCTACATGCTTTTGAAATTACTATACATATGCATAGTGGTCCTACTAAGAATGTTTGAGGGAAAATCCCCTAAATATAAACCACCTGCTTACAAATGACTGATCAGTTCCTTCCAAAACAAGACATAAACCTTTACTTTTTTGTACGGTAGCAAGCTTTCAATTCAGAGACTTAATTTAACTGTGAAATTCGTATATTTAAGTATTGTGAGAAAGGGAGACAGAAAAATCCTCATAGGCTGAACACAGTACTCAAAGGAAGCACCCAGATCTGCTTAGAACTGGTGGTTAAGGACAGTACATACACAAATGCTGTAGATATAGCCAACCTACTGGCTGACAGATTCAGTGAAAACTTCACCCCTCTGTTACCCCCATTAGTAAATCAGGACATCCCCAGTACCTGCTCCCCTCCCATAATCTCTAGAGAACAGGTCATCACTGCCCTCTCAAAGGCAAAACATACAGCCTCCATGGGACCCAATATCATCCCAGGCTGCATCCTACATGAACTCAGGTATGAACTTGCAGCACCATCAGGCACCCGATTCAATCAAAACCTGAGTACTGGCTTTGTCCCAGCCGAGTGGAGGACAGCCACTGTCATCCTTTTGCACAAAGGTGGAGCATCCACCAATCCAGGAAATTATAGACCCATCAGCTTAACTAGCCTGATCTGCAAGGCCATGGAATGTATCATCATGGACTTCATTAACAGGGACATTGGCAACCTCCAAACACTCAACCCCACATGGTTTGGCTTTGTCAAGGGGAGGTCATGTCTGTTAAATATGGTTGACTTCTTTTAAGACAGTTACCAAAGCCATGGCTGATGGGAAGACTGTGTTCACCCTTCTACCTTGACCTGGATAAGGCCGTCGACACTATTCCTCACTCAGGCATAGTAGACAAACTACATATGTTATCAGATGGACAGCAAACTGGCTCAGTGATAGAACTCACCTAATCACTTGCAGCAGCTTGAGAGACCACAGAGGTTTCTCACAAAGAATATTCAGGGCATCCAAACCACATGGATAGACTGAAGACGCTATCGCTGTACTCTGTATCTTATAGGCTACTGAGGGGGTGACCTGTGTCTAGCCTACAGGGCAGTGTCTGACCCTGCCCTAATGGAAATGCTGCACATTTGCAAATCAAATGGGGCTACAGTTACTCACTCCAGGTATCTTAACCTCGCCTGTGACACCAACAGAACATCTTGGAGAGACAGATATATTTCACAGAGATTACATCTCCTTTGGAATAGGTTCCTAATTCACATTAAGCAGCACTCCTCTCTGTCCATCTTCAAGCACAACCTGGACAATTGGATGGGAGATTGCAAATTAATCCCAGGGGTCGCACTCATGTCTCTCACTGACATGGTAGTCAGTGTTGATCTCAGACTCACCTGTCAAATAACACCCATCTAAATAAGTTCATTTAGGTTAACTTGGGTATAACATGGCTATGATTGTAAGGGTCACTCTGGCATAACATGACTAGGCTTGTAAGGGCTCTAGGACCATTTGCTTAGTAACTTGCTATGAATCTATAAACCTATTATATTTCCACCCCACAATTTTTTTGTTTGCAATTTTTCTTCATTTTATCAGGAATCTTGCATCCTCTAACAGAACATCATCCACATCACATTTAACACACCATTCCCTATTATTTCATCGAAGATTTACAACATCAGACAGCATTTCAAAAGGCATTTTATCGAACATGCTGTTCGTTGAACCATTCTGATTGAGATTGCATTATGGTGGGGTCAGGAAATTTGCCCTTTCCCCATGGTAGTGCGATCTCGGAGTTGGTATACATAATTTGTGGGGGGTTCAATGAACAGCATTTCATATGAAACGCCGTTTGATGATGTGAATCTTCGATGATATAATATAGACCCCACCATTCCAGTGCCCTTATCCTTCTTACAGTGTTAATAAGTGTTCACATATCCTTCTTTTTAAGTTTAGGGGAAATTTGTTTACATTTTTATTTTCATATGTTTACTCTCTTTCCAAATGATTATTTTTCCTTGGTTCATGTACAAATAATCCCTGCTCCTCAGAATCAGATTTTTCACTGGCTAGAATTTCAAAAATATTATTAGTGTCAGCTCTGTTTCCTGACCTCTATTTCTATATGCACACTTTCTCCTCATTTTCTTCTCCATGTTTTTGTTGTTCTCCAGTTTCTTCTCTACCTTGTTCAATGCAAGTTTTCTTTGATTTCCCCTTTTCATTATTTACCCTTAGCTCTTGACAGTCCATTCAAAAGTGTCCCTCTTTTAAACAAGCAACATTCAGGCACACATCTTGCCATTTGTCTTTTCACTCCACACTGGTTACATTATACCTTGTCGCAATCATTAATTAAATGAGAAGGGTCCCTAAAAAAAAGAAACTTGATTTAGACTGCCCAGCATATATTAATTTTTGTCTGACCAGCTACAAAGCAACATTTAGCAAGTGTTTCACCATATCTTTTTTTCATATTTCAATACAGCTTCCAGCCTCCATACAGTGATTCCCTCATCTGTAACTTTTTAACAATGTCGTCTTGCAGTTTCATTAGCTGTAAACTGCAAAGTAACTTTTTTAACATTTAAGTTATTACTAGAAGGCAAATCATTGTTCCACTGATAAATTTCCTTCTTTTTGTTACACAGTTCTAGAAATTTCATCATTAGTCCATCAGTTTCAAATCACAAAATGTCTCTGTCCCAGTATGTATAACAGACTGAATTTCTATAATTCAAAACAGTTACCAAATTGTCCCATACAGTCTTGGCTATTACAGTGTGATTTTTTTTTTGTTGCTATCCTCACAACTGGTGTGTTCTTTTTAAAAACAGTTTTGCTTACAGTTTCTTCTTACTGTCCCTTCTTTGCTTGCTGTCACTGTTGCATGCTTTAGTTACTGCATTATCTGCTGCTACAAAACCAGACACCTTTTCAGTTTGTTGCTGCTTTCCTGTTTTACTTTCTTTTACTGCTGCATAAGTTTTAACTGCTGCATCCTCTGTTGCTATTTCACCTGGTTCATTTTCCTCATAACTTTTTCAGAAGTACTGAGGGTGGTAATCTACCATCTCTCCCCCATGAAACAGCAAAACTGTCACTTGGATCATCCTACTCAATTATTTTTAACAGAACTCTAACCCCTCCTGATACCAGTTCTGTTATCTGCACCACTTAACAAATTCACGCACTTCCTTCTCCATGGAAACAACTAAATGCCACTCATTTGTAACATCTACTGCAGAGGAATCTTTATTTAGATTCGGAAGCTCAATATCAAACAAATTTTTCTCCAAATTCTCACTTTTCACTTCCAAGCTCTCCATAGTTTATCTGTCCTCCTCCATGCTGCTGCTTCTGTTAGGCCACGTCCTTGCTGCTGTAGGAGCCCTCTGGCACCATCTAGCAACTCCAAATAGTATAGCAATTTCCCTGGTGCTCTGGTCAAAATTCTCTAGTCAGTATGAACACCATGTCAAGATTCACATGAAAAGAAGCAATTGGCCTTGTGAGACAAACTCAGTCAACAAAATTTTAGTAAATAAGCAAAAAAATAAATCAGAATCTGACCACTAGTAAGGAAACTGTGCTTGCCATTTTGGCATATGTATGACTTGCATCATTATTTTATGCTGGTATGAAGACTTCCATTGTTTGACAAGAAGTAATGGATACTGCTACCTTACTGAGAACTGATTGCACATGCAAAATCAGTGCCTTAAGTCAATGTGTGCCTCATTTAGCAACAGTATTGAATGCAAAGAAAATTATCATTGAAGGCATTATGTGCATTATAGTGCCTTAATATCATATCAGTTCAGCACAAGTCTGCCAGTGTCTTCCAGAAAAGATATATCATATGTATTGTGTATTATTTATTTACTAAGATAATTATTCTCATTTGTTTACCAGAATATCCTGAATTTGGAAGAACCCCTTTTAAGTGAAGGTCTAAGAAGAAAAGCTCCAAAGGTAAAACAAAATGCTCAAGAAGTGGTCTACAAATACAATAAAAATGACACATATAGTTGGTGGTATATTAGAAACAAGTGATACATACGATACAGACCAAATGAATATATACCTATTTGCATCTTTTGTTAGATAAGATTCTTTCTTGAATTAATGTAACATGACATGATAGCATTGTTTTATTGTATGGTTTCAGGGTGATATAAAGTAGTTTTGTTTTCGTAGTATTTAGCAGCAATTTTGATTCCATAATCCATTTTTAGCATGATTAAGGGGCTGTTGATTGACAGTTTGGAGTTTGGTAACGGTTTTAGGTGTGAGTGTTAGTGCTGAATTATCTGTATATTGTACTGTAGCTGCATTTGTTACTATTTTTGCACATCATTAATCAAAATGTGAAATAGTAGGGGATGTAGTGTAGACCTTTGGGGGAGGCCTATCTTGAAAGGTTTAGAAGAAGAGTAGACATATTAACATATTCTGCATTGGGATTTCTTTTGCAGATAATTGGTAATCCAGAATGTAATATTTTTGCTTAGCTCTAGGTTGGCTAGTCTTATAAGAAGTAATCGATGAGAGACTGTATCAAAAACTTTTGATAAATTAAAAAAGGCAGTAGCAACTAGTTGCCCTTGCTTTCTGTGATGATATATTATATTTAGATGTATAAGTAGTGAGTTTGTGTTGCCTTGTGGATGAAAGCCCTGCTGCATTGTGGAGAGTAGGTTATTTCTTATTAGAAGACAGAGAACTTGTTTATCTACAATTTTTTCAAAGCCTTTGGAGAGTGCTGACAGTATGGTGATTTGGTATATTATTTGAGAATTTTAAAGATGTATGACCTTTATTGAGAGGGTTTATATAAGACATTTTCAGGAACATGGCTTTCCTGTTTTTATCTGGATTGAAGCAGAGTATACAATTGACTCTGCTGCATCATGTATATATTCTGCATAGAGATGGTCATAAAATAGAGAGATTGTTTTATTTTTTAAATATTTTTTTTTTGGTTTGGTCGGCTGAATCTTTATATACCATGTATGTTATGGAAGTGTAATCTGTAGATGTGTGGTATAGGTTGTAAAACTTGCTTTGTTGATGAAATGGAAATTTAGTTTACAAGCTACATTGTCATCCCTCTCTTTGGGGAGAGGGTTTGACTAAGACTTTTAACCAGGTTGTAATAATTATTTTTTGTTGTTGTTTTTGCTCCCCCAGTGCACATGCTTCATAGCTCTACTACCTTCACCCAGGTGGTCCATTCATTCTATAATTTTGTGTGTGTGGAGGTGGACAGGCATCTCCAGGCTAGGTGAGAATCTTATGACCGAGTCATTCTTGCATGAGGTGCCTTATTAACCCATTCATTCCTCCCCACGGTGAGACATGGATGGTAGGGAGTGGGCCATTTACCTGACTGTTGGGGGAGCCTACTTTCCCACCTGAAGCCTCACCAATCCCTTGTTGCAGCTCACAGAGCACTGATCCATGCAACTGAACACACAGAGCATTGCAGCACTCACCAACAGGCTCACATCCAATTGCTGCAACATCTAGTGCTCTTGTGGTGAGCCAGAACTACCTTCATATTCCAGAATAGTAAGGCAACCATGGTCGCTCACTCCCATCCTCCACAGCTCCTACAGGTGCTCAAGATGCTAGTTTAACTCTGGTCACCAGCTTTATAGTCAGAGCTTTATCCTTTTATGCCACAGAGCTGGTATTTGGGATTTGTTTTGTAGAGGTAGGTAATATGGAAATTAAGTCTGGTCTTATTTATGTATTTTGTAGTTTGCATTTTACCTTTATGAATAACATTTTACTGAAAATAGGTGGTACATCCATTCTGAATGACTGACTTGCTGCCTGTCATATATCAGAATATACGTTACACTTTTTCCATTGCTTGCCATAATTTCAGACAACTTTTTTACCTTGTGATCAATGAAAAGAGCTGGAGAACTGGCAGCTACATCTTGTGAATATCCTTTATTTGTTCACAGAGATCCATTAGCAATAAGAAATTTCTTCTGCTCAATGTCTGAATAAACTGCTGTCTTAATTTCGCTGTACTCAGACCACAGAACCTTCAGATTCATATTTTTATTGCACAATATCCTACTGGACACATGGGATATGCCCCAAATTCTGTTCTTTGACTATTTATTCAGAACCAAGATATCATTAAGTGTACAGTATGGTTCAGTAAGTCCTTACTATATAAATAAAGAAAACAGATGAGAAGGTCTGACATATGTTGGTTTGACTCACTAGCAAATCTTAAGGCATATTCAGTCTTAAAGGTTTGAAAGATTAGACCTTTGTTTATGTTTCTGTGGAATATTGTCTGCTTAACTTAATCTCAGATGATTACCCATTTTCTGGGTTTGTCAGTTAGTTTTTGGAGACTGTTCCTTTTTGGAGTGTGTAGACTTTTAATACCCTTAGAGTATCAGAGATCTGTTTAACATATATTTGTTGTGATCTGTTAACTCTTATTTATAACCAGAGAGAGATGGCCAGGGTAACAACTGGTCAAAATATGAAGCTTTTTCTCATGTTATCCCCAGTTCACCCTGAGACCATAATTTAAGATTTGTGATCCACTGCTATTAACTGATCATGTGAGCTTCCTTGCTGCTGTAACGTTTTTCAGAGTTTTGTTTTGACTTGATTTTATTATAGTCCACATAAGAAGTACTTGTAGTTGTCAATGATTTATTTTTCTTTTAATGTTACTTCATTTTCTTAATACTATGCACAATGGTTTTTACTAAAAGGTAGATCATTTATCTTTTTCTGACATGTAATTCAGGTCATTTAATGTTATTTAACTGCCTTGCTGTTTTAGATCCTTGCTGACTTTATAGTTTAGCCACAGGGTGTGTTTCCGAGAGGTACCTGGTCTTTTTGCTGCAGACCTTTGTACTTCCAGGGAATTGTCTGCATGGCTTACAACATATGCCATTTTCAAGCCCCTTCAGAGGCATAAATGCATTGTAGCGTAGGTGGTGGTAATATATAATAGTTATAGCTACAGATAGATGCAGTGATCCTGGTAAGGAAAGGATGGTGACTGTCTTCCATTGATGGAAAATAATGCATGAATTTGTAAAACAATGATTTCACTCTGAAGATTACATACAAAACACTTGGCATGCATCAGTGGATTAGAGTGAAAGAAAGAAGGGCATCTCCAGCAGTCAAAAATCTGACACTTTTAACAAAAATGTTATTAAAGGAGACATGATCAGGAGGTCCTTCTTCATGTTACAACTGCTTCAAAGCAGTTTGCAAGTGTGCTGCACAATGCACAGTTGTAGATCTGATCCAGCACTTGCAGAGCTGAGTGCCATACATCTGTAAGCTCCCAAGCTGATAATTGCAAATTAACTATTTATGATGGCTGCAATAACCATTGTTCGGAAAAGGGATATAATTGTGCAAAAATCTCTCCATGGGACAAAGTGAGAAAATTTACCCTTTCAAATATTTTTTATGATATGCCCTTCTCTTTTATAACAAGAACTTAAATTACTTGAAGCTAGCTACTGCTGCAGCTTCACATATTAGTATATTTCAATGAAATAATGCAGTGTGTGTGTGTGTGTGTGTGTGTGTGTGTATATATATATATATATATATATATATATATATATATATATATATATATTCGTGTGTGTGTATATATATATATATATATATATATATATATATATACACACACACACACACACACACACACACACACACACACACACACACACGTATATATGTGTGTGTCTGAGAGCCATAGATACTCCAACATGGCAGAATTTTTATAAAAAAAAAAATATATATATATATATATATATATATATATATATATAAAAAAAGTCTGCCATCAAACATTGAACACTCTCTCAATACAGAGCAATGATAGAGCAATCATTTTCTAGTTTTCATTTTTTGCATTGCACAAGTGCCCCTGCATCTCCATGCCCCATGCTAATTATATATGCCAACTCCAAGATCATATGAGTGTTCCCTGTTATTCAGACCCTGAAAAAAACATTCACTTCTACACTTTTCAGTAGGTGCCATGGGATTGTTTGCATCCACCGAGCTTCCACCAGCTCAGTCAGATGGCACCCCAGTTTAACATCTCACTTTTTTCATTTGAAGGATCTCACACTCAGGAGTGCAGTACCCCCTTATGCTGTACTGCACTGGCAGCAGTCTATCTACCTGATGTGTGACTAGAATCCATGGCCTTCGGTTCCACCTGTTGTACAACTGACACCGCAATGTATTGTGCCCCCCCAAGAATTCCATCTCATTCTAATATAATCTCAAAAGGAAGAGAAGCCCCAACCCTTCTCTATCAGTTTAACCCTATGCAAACATTTTTCTAACCCCAATGTGAACTAGTAGAAACCAGAAGGGCACTTTATATTGAGACTAATCAGCAAAGATTCATTGTTTGAATCCCACTCATTGAAGTTGTCTTTTAACCATCAGTTCTGGAGACCAAGTGTACCGATTGTGCTGTTTCCCACAATGCCCTCCCCTTTGGAGTGCATGCTTGCACACATTTGTAATTCAGGTTACCACTGATCAGTAACTTGGTGAGCCTAACACTTGTGGCTGTCCTACCTCTCTTCCTTACCTCTCCAGCCCAGGGCAAAGTGTACACTCAGATTCCCCTGCTCTTCCAATACATTATTTATCTGTAAGCAAATAATTTGGTTTGTAAGGAACATTAGAAATTAAGTTTCATTAGCTTCAGGCTAATATCTGCTTCACATTCCACAGGAAGTGTGGTGGTAAAAGGGAGGGGTCTGTATTTCATTGTCTGTTACTAGTATAATATAAGTAGGACTCTGTGCAGCACTGTCAGGAACAGTGATTGCAAAAGAAGGTGACCTTTCTAATTACAAATCTACTTTTCCATAATGACTTTAACCTGAGAAATGAGGAAAATTCTAAATGCATTTAAAATAAAAAACGAAAGACGGTAAAAATGAAACTAAAGCTGTTTAATGGAAGGAATAAACAGCATCAAACATTGTGTTTCATCAAAGTAAAGACTTCATCGGACTGAATAATGCTCATAACATTCATCACATTTAAATCTTACAAACACCAATCAAGTAACTAAAATAGGTCATATGACAAACATTTTTTGATCAATGTTTAAGTCACAAAATCCTCTGTTATTCAGGCCAGGTGGAAAACTGGCATTTAACTTTACTTGCCAAAGGTATTTGTGCCAACCCAACTCTTCTTCAGCATCAAAACTCTTATCATAATTCATAACCCTCTCTAATACTAAAAATTTGAAACATATCAAACATGAGCTTACTTTTTAATGCCTTGCTAAAGCATTTTTAACATCTCCTAATTCTACTGCATGTTTGTGTTCATAAATATGTTTTTAAAGCTCCCTACTGGTACAACCTACATAAATACTTAAGCTTACACCTATTAAAAGAGAGACATGTTTGACACACGACCAAATATACTACACATCTAGTTTTGCATGTAAAATTTCCTTTTATTTTAACTTTAGAACCATTAATATTCACCTCATTAACCCCAGTGAGCAAATAATCACACAAATTACAGTTAAAATGCTTAAAACATACTTAATTTGTTATTCACTGTAATAGATTTATTAAATTTAGCTTGAAAAACAATTTTGAAACTTTTACCTCTTTTATAAACAAATAAAGGTTGGTCCCCCACCTTATCCTTTAGTTGAGGACAACTTTCTAGTATTTTCCAATTGTTTTTTTATAATGCTTTTAATAGCAGCTGCATCTATGCTGTTGCTAATTTCCATAAACGTTTTATAATTCTGGTCTTTGTTTCTCCCAGTACTATCAGGGGTTCTCTCTTGCTGTCTCAACTCATCAAGAGCAGGAAAAGAATTCCTAACAACCTCTTTAGGATAACCTCTATTGAGAATTTTTTTTTACAAAGGACCATACTTTCATCATAAAAATCAATATCCCTCTCAGTCAACCTATTAACATGCATTAACTGTCCTTTAACTATATTTTCTTTACCTTTTTTAGGGTTTACCTTCATAAGTACGTTATGCACTTGGGCGAATCCACTATGTGCAAAAGGATGGTCCAAAATTGGCAATACTTCGAACAAAAAATTTCCAAATGAGCGAATGCACATTGGTATTTGGTCATTGCAGATTCAACATTTTGGGTGCAGAGTGCACTATAGCGGGGATCGGGAAATGAACCCTTACCCCACTGTAGTGCGATCTCAGAGTTAGTATATTAAAGTAGGGGTGTGTGTGGGGGGGGGGTGCAGGGGGGCTTGCTGCCCTGCATTATGATGTGTTTTCAACATTGTAGTTCAAAAATCAGCAAATCTGCTGTTCGATTTGCTGATTTTTGAACCACGGAGACTTTCGCAGTTTAAAATTCCCACTTTTGGTTCACACAAAAGCACAATCTATATTGTCATTTCTGACAATATGAAGGTAAACGTTTTTTAGAATGCATGCTGCTATAATGCAAATATGGGTTGTTCTGAACATCTTTCTTATATATCTTAGTTAATCACTGTTACATATAAATAATATCACAGCTGAACTCCCCAGTAAAGTGTAAAAAGGAATTAATACCATTTAAATAATCCAAGAATTCCTTTAAACTTCTTTCATCTCCCCTTCACACAAAGACATAATCAATAAACCATTTAAAAAACTAAATATTAGCAGAATATCTACTACTTAAAATATTGATTCTTTCCCAACCTTGCATAAACAAGATGGCATAAGTCTGGGCCATAGCAGCCCCCATTGCAGCACCATTTATTTGGTGATAAATACAACAGTCAAACTAAAAAATTATAACTTAATATCCAGTCTAAAACTTCCATTAAAAGCCCAACCATTTTATTGGAAAATAACTTGGAATTCATCAATTCAAATCTTACCATATCCAATCCATCTTTACTAGGTATCACTGCATACAAGGATTGGATATCTAAAGTTACCAATAAATCATCTTGGGACACTTCTAATTGTTCTGTTTTCCTCTTAAAATCAAATGTGTCTTTTATATATGTCCCACTTAACTCAACAGCTCTTTGAAGATGTCTATCAGCAAAAATAGCCAAAGCTTCTGCTTTACTCTTTACTTTTTACACTTGAAGTTATCTGCCTAAGTGGCAGATCATTTAAATCCTTATGGATTTTTGGCAAACCATAAATACTGCTGAGCTTAGGATTGTCAATTTTCATATATTTTCTGACAGTAACTGTAATTCTGTCTGTATAAAACCACTCAGCTAAAATGGAATCAATAAAAAAAAGCTTTCTTCATGTACATAAAAGATGCCTTTTTATAAAACCTTGAATCAGGTAACATACTACACAGTTTGACATCATGCTCATGTCTATTTATCAAAACCAAGGCCCCTTCCTTATCAGCCTTGGTGATTAAAATGTCTGCATTGTTTATTAAACACTTAAACACTTCATTTTCTTTAGCAGTCATATTATAATATCTATAATTAGGTTGATTGTCAAATCTATCAATTGCAACTCTGTAGTGATTAAAACACTTCCAATTCTTTCCTTAATTGTGGGTTATAAGGCCATGTTTGGTACATTTCAAATTTTTAGTGTTAGAGGGGGTTCTGAATTATGATGGGTGTTGATGCTGAATATGAGCTGGGTTGGAATGAGTACATTTGGCAGATAAGGTTAAATGCCTGTTTTCCACCTGGCTTGAATAATGGAGAGGATTTTGTTGCTTGCCTAAAGAGAAAGTGACTTAAACATTGATCAAAAATTCTTTTTGTCACATGATCTATTTTAGTTATTTGATTGGTGTCTGTAAGATTTAAATGTGATGAATGTTCTGATCATTTTTCAGTCTGATGAAGTCTTTACTTTGACGAAAGTGCTTACTGTTTGATGCTGTTTATTCCTTCTATTAAACAGCTTATGTTTGATTTTTACTGTCTTCAGTTTTTTGTTTTATTTTGCTTAGTACAGTTTACTGTTGTTTTTTTACTAAATGCATTTGTCAGCTTTAAAAAGTTTATTAACATAACAAAAGCACTTAAATATACTTTTGTACTCTTAAAATTCTGTTAATTGAACAACCCTTCCAAAGGATGATTTCTGTTACTTAAAGGTATACAAACATTTTTGTTAACAAATGGAGTGGAAGTATATTGTTCCCTGCGGCCGGCTAAGGCATGTTTCAGCAATCAACTTTTGTCATATTTCTTCTGTTAAAATATTTTGAAAATTCATAGCATTTCATTAAATACAACTGGAGCAATACTTTTGTGAAACTGCTGGTGCTGCTAGTAAGCGTTTTCACTTATTCCCACTTATCAGTGCTGGAATAACAACATGAACAGCTTGGAGGTTCATCTTCTGATAGTTCTATCTTTGTGTGCATTTTTTCCATACGGTCACAATCAAACATCTGAAGTTTACATGTACAATAAAGTGCCTAGAATTAGTGGGTACAAAGGAAGTCTGTGGATGAAAGTAACTGGATCACAGGTAAACACTCATTTATCTTGCTTTGACATGGGTTGTTTGTGTGTGTGCATGTATACATGCATGTATAAATGACAGGACTGAAGTTACAATATGGTATGTACATGCATGCTGTTTGTACATCTATGTGCCTATTATTCTGTGTGTTCAGACAGTGCATCTACTTAGGACATATAGCATGTGCTCCTCTATCCAAACAGGACAAAATTAATATATTCATTAAGAGTTGGGTAACATAGTTCTTGACACATCCATGTGGCAAAAATGCTAACAATTTGGGATTGTTCTTGAATTCCAGGATATTCCCTTTTATTCTTGATATATCACACTTGTATGCTTTATATTTTGAAAATTGTGCGCTAACTGAATCCTTCAGCTGAATTTTACTATGTGATCCATATACCAACCCTTAAATAAACACACAACTTCATTAAGTTTTGAGGATTTGTGAATTCCTGTTCTGTTGTGCTACATTAAGTGCTTAACTCCAAGATTGCTGTATCACAGAGTAAAATCAATTGTCAGTGATAATCTCAATCATTATAAAGAAATCACACAAATTGCACAATTGTGATTGCACGTTAGACCATTGTGTTGATCAACAATTTGACAAATTTAAGCCTGGTACCATATAAAATTGGTGAATGCAATCCAAATAAGAACTGAAAAGCAATCTTAATAATTTTGAGGGGTCTGAAATCCACTTTTTGTCCAATAATGTCAGCAAGCCAGAGTCTATTACCTTTGGGAACTGGAATGTTAAAAGATTCTGTGTTGCTAGAAAACAAGAACTTGAGCAAGTAAGGAAATTTAAGGGTTTAGGTTTTGTGGAAAATTGGGACCTTTTGTATGAAACTCGTATAGAGTGAAATGTAAACCAGGCCTTAAGGTTATGCTCGCCACCCATTCTATTCTTTCAGACCGTCCTGTTTTTTAACTGTTTGTCCCATGCCTTGCTGCAACCATAAACAAAACATGGAATATCCAGAACTGCACATTGTTTTTAATTGCATCAGATATCAGAGGCCTAAAACACTCCAAAGTGCTGTTTTGTGTATTTTTAGCCTTGGGAAGGTAATCACAGACACACAAACTGCTGACTGGGCTCTGCAAATATTTTTTAACCCAGGATTTTTCCTCTCTTCAGTAGATGAATTGGACACTCTAAAATGGACATAGGTGTGTGTGTGTGTGTGTGTGTGTGTGTGTGTGTGTGTGTGTGGTTTGGAAGAAAACGGTGGCAGGACTAGCTGCCTAATGGATTGAATCTTTGTCACTGCTGAAGGGACACCCCAACCACATGAGCAAAAATGGGGAAAAAAGACCTGCAGATGATGGATGGATGGATTTTTCTTCTTTTTATCTTCCAGTTAACAAGAAAATGAAAGTTTAAGAGGAGAAAAGACAGGCTGAAAGTAGTAATGTAAAAGCCAGTACTGGTGGCCTAGAGAGAAAAAGCCCTGACTACAGCTAGGTGACCTGAGTTCAGTTAGTGGTTTGGACAATTGATGGTACTGATGGGGAGGATGGGTAAACCCACCTAGAGATGGACAGGTGGACCTGGATGTACGCAATAATATTATCCCCCTTGTGGTGGAGAGGTGATAGAGAGGTGGCTGGGGACAAACACTAGGGTCACCAAACTACTGAGCAGTGGTGCCCTTCATAGCAAATGTATGTAAACATGCACTCAGAAGAGGAGGGCATGTATAGCAATGAAATGCATCACTTTTCCTATTGCCTGGGTGCTGTTATTGTCAGGATGACGGCATGCACACAAAGCACCCTTATGGCTGCCTAAATAATTCCTCTCCCAGACTACTCTTGCTTTGGCTCTGGGTGGAATTGATATCCCTCAACTTTACAGATTTTCACAGAATGTCCAAATTTTTTCCTCATATTTTTGGTCCATTTTTATTTATAGAATTGTGGATTTCTGGCAAATTAGTAGCAAATAATTTAAGACTGATGTTAGAAAATGATGATGGGCATTTGAGTTTCAGACTTCATACACTTAAGAAAATTCATGCTAATGCAAAACCTGTCATTCTATCAGCTTTCTTAGTTTGTAAGAGCAGTATTTAGAAAAAAGTCACTATTTTTGGGCCTTTGTCCCACTTTTATTTATGGCTTTGTCCAGATTTCTTGCCATAAGAAATTGAGAGGTATGGTGGAATTCCTGGAGCAGAGGAATGAACGGGCATTGTCTGTTGGGGGAGATTGATGGCAAGCACACATGCGGTAAAATAACTTGAAACAAATAAGATAATGTAATGCAATGCAACATTTCCCAAATATTGCAGTATCAACTCTTATGTATGTTAATGCAGGCTATATTAATACAGTGTAGTTTTCCTAGCATTTATACTTCAGTCACAGTCTGCATTCTGGTTTTTGCAATCTACAGGGGAGGGGGGGGGGGTCCTCCCCTGTAAGAAAAAAAAAAAGTAGCCAAACTTTTGATCTGGGTCATGATCCCCTCCTCCATGCAAATGCCAGCATCATAGACCATAGTGAACAGTAAACAAAATAGGGAAACTGCTCAACATATGTGTAATATTGGCGGCATTTCTTACATTTTTGAATGAATATTTTCATCTTTTAAATAAGTAACATTAGACATTTATCAGCTTCTAACCCATTGTTGCATTTTCCAGAAATCTATTTATTTAGCTACCTGATCAAGACAAGTTTAATTAGTTTATATTTTCCAAAGGACAAGACACACATGTCTATAGTGTCTTGTGTCACTTAATCTGTTTGAATGGGTGATATGTCACAACATACATTTTACTAGGAAGAAAGCAAGCATGCTAGGTAATAAAAATTACAGATGACCCTAAAGTTTGAGATTGTTAAAAGGTGTAATGACTATAACACTTCAGGAACCACCTAACAATACACATTACACAACATGCAACCAGAGAATTGCTGCACTTTGTTGTGTATTGGTGCAGGTCACAACATGTAAAATTAATTTCAAGAGACTGGAGAAATGATTCTCATAGAATTTTATGTTACTGTTCAGATGTGTGTGCATCGCCCTCTCCTGTGCTTTGTGGTGTCCAGATACTGAAAGACAAAAGTTTGGATTATGTCACTACAAACACATCCCTGCATTTTGTTTAATTTTGGAGAAGTTTCTCAGTTCTGCTAAATTTCAAAAGTATTCTGCTTTTCTTACCATGAACTTCTGTGATAAAAGTTGTTATAGTTGAGTTATAGTAAATGTCTTGTGTGTAGCAATCCCCCTTCATCATATCTCTCACCTGCTATGATTGAGACATAGTAGTATGATGATTGCCCTCAGATTTGGTGTTTCTCCTCCATAGTTTAATGATTTTCTACAACTGATTAAAGGTGTACGTGTCACTAAATAACTGAAATTAATCGATACAAACATCCTTTTTTAGGAACATTACAACTTATTAAACCTTAAATAACCAGAAATAGACACAGCATTCTACCATGTGACAATCAACTCTGTCAATCATACTCTGTTTTACATCCTCATACATTTAATAACTTAAAACACCATTCTTGGTATTCAGCTTGTTGCACTTTTCAGTTTTTTCTCAGTACTGATCTTACCTCTAGCATTGGTTTCCCCAGTCATTATACAGTCTCCTGTTATTGAGTAGAAATTTCACGGTCCATACTCAAGCAGCAGGCCATCCATTTATTCAATGTTTTTTGTTTAATGTTAGGACCTTTTGCTGACTGTTTCAAGTCTTGAATTTATCAGCTTATCTCAGTCACATCGTCTTTTATTACTACCTAGCTTGTTTCTGATTGTGTGCTGCAGCTTCCTTTGCCGATAACACCAAAAAATTAAATACTGTAGGTTCTGATAAATGCAGAAAAATTATATTCCCTTTATATAGAAATTTGTCCATTTCAGAAATTTTATACTGGCTAGGTCATAAACCATCACAAGAATTCTGAAGTTCAGTTCTTAAAAATGTCACAGTTGTAAAATACATACATCCAATGCCCCAACTACTGCTTACATCTCCAACAAGAAGAGACATAAAGAAACATCCTTGCTAGCCTAGAATGTGTATAAAAATATTTAAGCCAAAAAATCTACCCCAAGAATCTGAATTTACTGAACTTAGATGTATGCAGGAATAGGAATTAACCCTGTCTTACTTTCTTTTGTAATGTGTGTGTTCCAACTTTTCCATCATTCCAGTCTAAATCTATTCATCTAAACTTGCCTAACATCACCAACAGTTTGCATTCTAGGCTAATCACCCCTAAAGCTGTGTTTCATTTATAGCTTCCATGAGACAGGTAACCCATAGGGGCCAATCCTGCCTCCTCACCAAGTTGTCTTTCTTCAAGAATTGTAATCACCTGTCATACAATGCTTTAAGATACCTTTGCCCCCCAATAACAACCTTTGAGTGGAGAATAGTTTAAAGGTATTCTTGTGTTCATAATCTGTTCCCAATATACTAAATTATATCACTGAGAGAGAAAAATAAGATTTCACCAGAGGAACAAATGCACCACCAGTCAAAACCATAAACGTAGTTATTAAAATAAATGCAATGAAATACTGGTAGAGCAAACCAAGGCACAATAAAAGCGTAAAATGCATAAAAAAAGTTTATTTGTGAGCGCTTTTGCGGCTTACCATGCTGCTTCATCAGACAATTTTGAAAACACATTGAAAGTTGTATTTAAAAAAACTCATAGCCAATAAAAACATAGTAACAATCATTTATCTAATTAATCAATTGAAATCATAGTCAATGACTTCAACAACCAATTATATTACTAACATAATGTAACTACCTAAAAACTACATAAGGTTTACTAAAAATTGTAACGGACATAAAAAATTCTTCATATACAAAAAATCATGTAATGCAAAAAATCATCCTGTATAAAGGCTCTATCATCTAAATGTTCTATTCTTTAAAACAGGTTTAATACAAATCTTATCATTTAGCCCTTTACCTTTATTACCCCTCATTCTAATAATCCATCTTAATTCAGCAGATTCATATGAAACTATATGTTTAGCCAAAGCATTGGTGCAAATGGAATTATTTATATTGTATATATGTTCTCTTATCCTATCATGAAATTGACGGTCTGTTTTGCCTGTATAGAAACTATTGCATGCTTGACAGACAGCTAGATAGACTATGTGCGAAGTGTTGCAGTCAGCTTGGACTTGAAAATGTGCACCCAGACACAGGTAAACTTTTACATCTTCATGCACATGATGCTTCACACACCTTTAAATTTATGGTTTTAGAGGTCATTAATGAAAATATTCGTAGGGGTGACATTGAAAATAAAGTGGAAACATTTTTTATGCCTTTTACACTTTTATTGTGCCTTGGTTTGCTCTACCAGTATTTCATTGCATTTATACTAAATTATATGTTTTAATTTCCCATTCACATCCCTCCTGAGGTATACCTATTTATGTTTGTAATATTTCTTCTGTCCCTCTGTTTTTTAACCATTCATTGGCCATCTAAATTCATTTAAAAACTGTAATATCATCCCCCAAATTTCCCCATTTGTTCCTCTCTTCTTCCATTTAGCATCATATACAGACCCTATAACTTTTCTGTCTTCCTTCATATATCTTTCCAAGTACACTTAAAATTCAATTTTGAAAAGCTATAAAACACTTTTACCTTGTTGCCTTTATATATAATTTAAAACGAAGACTACCAACCTAATTTTCAGTGGGGTAGTCATAATTGTCATCAGCTCCCTTTTTCCCATTTCCTACATGGGGTTGGGATTTAGTGTGAACTGTTGTAATATTTCTCTCTATTCAGTGCCGTTCTCCTGCCTTCTTCGGTACTCATGCGTGACAGGTCTTCTCTCTCACAATCCATCCACCTCTTTGCTTGACACCCTCTTTTTCTTTTGCATTCATCCTGTCTGCCCCAATTTATCTTTACCATATTCTATCCCAAATTATCTTTACCAGATTGTCTTCTGCTTTTTTGCACGTTACCAAATCCGGACTAGCCAGAAAACCAATAAACACGAACCCACTGAAACGGCTCAAACTTTTGGATACCAAAAACGACAATGAAGTAATTGTGTTTAGCGCTTTCTTCCACTTTATTCATAACATGGACTTCCTCGAACTCTCCATGTTCCGTTTTATACATTACAGGATGTGATGTCATGTTGATCTCACACATTTTGTGTTCAAACTAATAATCATAGTTTAACAATACATTTTAAAATTCTTTCATTATTTTTAAATAAATGATTAATAATGCACTATGATGTGAAATCATGTTCTTATTAAATATACAAAAATAAACAATTATTTATATAAAAAATTATTATGTGTATATGTACACACTAAAAAATACAACTATAATCATATTATTAAAATATGTGATATTCTAAACAATGAAGAGTGTACATAAATATACATAATTTGATCATAATACAACTTCCACTCTCCTCAACACACACCACAAAATGATGCACACATACAGTGAATGTGAACTCTATATGAATGATGATTATATATCATTCATATAGAGTTCACATTCACTGTATGTGTGCAAGTATGAACGCAGCGTGTGTGTTGTCTTAGTGCGTGTGAGTGTGAATGTATGTGTTGAGGGAGAGTGGAAGTATTATGATCAAATTATGTATATTTATGTACACTCTTCATTGTTTAGAATATCACATATTTTAATAATATGATTATAGTTATTTTTTAGTGTGTACACAGACGTAATAATAATAATTTTATATAAATAATTGTTTATTTTTGTATATTTAATAAGAACATGATTTCACATCATAGTGCATTATTAATCATTTATTTAAAAATAATGAAAGAATTTTAAAATGTATTGTTAAACTATGATTATTAGTTTGAACACAAAATGTGTGAGATCAACATGACATCACATCCTGTAATGTATAAAAACGGGAACATGGGAGAGTTCCCATTTTTCTGAGGAAGTCCATGTTATGAATAAAGTGGAAGAAAGCGCTAAACACAATTACTTCATTGTCGTTTTTGGTATCCAAAAGTTTGAGCCGTTTCAGTGGGTTCGTGTTTTCTGCACATGTAGTCAAAACACTATTATCTGTTCTGTTAGACTTTTTCTGCAATCGGACCTACTTTGTCTTCTGCTCTTATGTCCTCATTTCTTCATTTGTCCCATAATGTGCATCTTACCATCTGTTTCAGTCACTTCATTTCCATCACCTCTAGCTTCCTCATCTGCTCTGCCTTTACTGCCCAGGTTTCTGTACCATACAGAAATACGGATCACACCACTGTTTTGTACACCTTATTTTTCAGCTTCTTTGGAACTCGTGTCATACACTACACCTAACATTCTGTGTCAGGTGGCTACAGCTCCTCTGATTCTAGCTTTGACCTCCTGAATCAAACTTCCCTACTCCTCAACTCCCCCAGATACCTGAAACTGTTAACTTCCTCTACTGTTTTCCCTTCTATCTCAATTCTCAATGTCATCTGATTGCCCTCATTTGCTGCCATTGTAACTCTCTTACTTGTACTTTAGTTTCATCCCATGTACCTTCAGTTTTGCATTCCATTCCCCTATCCTTTGCTTAAGTTCTTGCTCAGAGTCTGCCTGTAATGCCATATTGTCTGCATACAGCAACTTTGTTGGTCTGTCCCCCCACTACCTTTTTGCTTAGGTAGTCCATCGCCAGTATGAACAGCAGTGGAGTCAAAGCTGAACACTGACGCACACCCACTCCAACCGGGAATCCCTTAGTGAGACTGAACACTGTTCATACTTGCGTCATTTGGTACTTTGTTGCAGTAATTCTATCAATGTTTCTGTGACTTCAAACCATCACTGGACTGCCCAAATCAGCTTTTCTGAGACCTTGTCATATGCTTTCTCCAAGTCGAGGAATGCCCATTTAGACTCACTCTCATTTCTAGCATTTTCTCACTGTAAATATTTGGTCAGTTGTGCTCATCCTGATCTGAATCAGAATTGCTCAGATTCATCTTTCTTCCCTGTGACAGAAGTTTGATACCTCTGTACTGCCACAGTTGTGAATGTCCCTTTTGTTCTTGAATGCTGGCACTGTTATGCTTATTCTCCAGTCATCTAGGATGCATCTTTCTTTCCATACTGCTATAAGAACCCCCAGGAGCCATTTATCCCCGGTCTCACCCAACATCTTGATCATTTCTGCTTTGACCTCCTCCATGCCTGCTGCTTTCCCTGGTTTCATTTTTCTTAATTCTGTTGTAACTTCTTGTAGGCTGGGCTCCTCCTCCTCTTTATTATAGGCTCTCTTCGGGTCAGTACAGCTTCAGTGGAGCTTTCTTCATTCAGAAGCTGCTGGAAGTACTCATTTCATCTGAATTTGATGTCCTGCTGACAGGTGAGCAGGCTGTTGCTGGCATCCCTTACCAATGGTGCCTGACTATTTTCTTTATCCTTCTGTCTTTGCCTTGCAGTCTGATAGTTTCCTTGTGCCATCTACTGTGTCACATTCTAGAAGCTGGGAGAGTGCCTCTGACACTTTGTTCTTTGCTATTGCAATTCCTGCCTTAGCCTCTGTTAGTGGGGTAGTGTTACAATGTAATAACAGTAGAGAAGTATTATAGATAATTACCATATTCAGAATACTGAGCATACATTCACCTCAGTACCCACAGTAGAACATGAATATAATGTAGTAAAGACATATGAATTAAAGCCACAGGTTATTGACTTTGAAAGGCTATGTCTTTGTTTCACTCTAAGATATCATAAAACTTTCATCTAACATGGCATTTAGATGTAAAACACAACTAAGATTGCATTTCATGCTTTACAGCTTCCAGTGCAGCACACCTTTGAATTTGTAGCCAAATAAAAGCACGACAATGTATTTTTTATGTTACTACTTTTCTGGTGAAATGCATAAAATTTTTATTTCTGGCATAAGTAGAACTAAATATGTATATATTATGAAGATTACTTTTGCATGGCCTCTTGTGCAGAGGTTATACACCCCCACAAGGCTGAAACCAACCATTGTAGTAGACAGTAACAAGATTAGTCTCTGAAAAGCTGGATTCCAGCAACAGTAAAGTTACCCTAGCTCATGCCCATCTTCTCTCTACCTCACTGTATGCTTCTCCTGTCCTAGGGTTGCCACCTTTTCAGCGGGCTAAAGTGGGACATGGGGGTGTGGCCAATATGACACTGGCCACACCCTCTAACATGACATCACCACAGGAGCGGTGAAGGAGATGCTGTTATGGGTACGATGGATGGCTGCTGGAGTGGCTGGCTGGCTGCTGGAATGGCTGGTTGGCTGGCTGCTGAAGTGGCTAACTGGCCGGCTGCTGGAGTGGCTAGCTGAGTGGCTGGCCAG